>NC_087309.1:117255515-117540515 GCF_015220805.1 Pogoniulus pusillus | reverse complement strand
TGGTGCAGCAGGGCTGCTCCTCAGAACCCTGATCCCTCAGGCATCAGCCCTGGGGCCAGGCTTGTTCAACATCTCTGTGGGTGCCATGGGCAGAGGCACTGAGTGCAGCCTCAGCAGGTTTGCTGCCCACACCAAGCTGTGTGGTGCTCAGCCAGGCTGGAGGGCAGGATCCATCCAGAGGGAGCTGCACAGGCTGCAGAGGTGGGCACAAGCCAAGCTCAGGAGGTGCAACAAGAGCAAGGGCAAGGTCCTGCAGCTGGCTGGAGGCAATGCCAAGCACCAATCCAGGCTGGGCAGTGCCAGGCTGCAGAGCAGCCCTGAGGAGAGGCACTTGGGGGTGCTGGGGGAGGAGAAGCTCAGCAGGAGCCAGCAGTGTGCACTTGCAGCCCAGAGAGCCAAGCAGAGCCTGGGCTGCAGCAGCAGCAGTGTGGCCAGCAGGGCCAGGGAGGGGATTCTGCCCCTCTGCTCTGCTCTGCTCTGCTCTGCTGAGACCTCACCTGGAGTCCTGCATCCAGCTGTGGAGCCCCTGGGACAAGAGGGCTGTGGAGATGCTGGCAGGGGTCCAGAGCAGGGCCAGGAGGATGCTGAGAGGCTGCAGCAGCTCTGCTGTGAGCACAGCCTGAAAGAGTTGGGGCTGTGCAGGCTGCAGCAGAGGAGGCTCCCAGGGGACCTTCTTGTGGCCTGCCAGGATCTGCAGGGGGCTCCAGAAAAGCTGGGGAGGGACTTTTGAGGGTGTGAGGGAGTGGCAGGAGTGGGGGGGATGGAGCAGAGCTGGAGGTGGGGAGAGTGAGGCTGGAGGTGAGGAGGAAGTTGTTGGTGATGAGAGTGGTGAGAGGCTGGGATGGGTTGCCCAGGGAGGGGGTTGAGGCCCCATGGCTGAAGGTGTTTGAGGCCAGGCTGGCTGAGGCTGTGTGCAGCCTGCTCTAGGGTAGGGTGTCCCTGGGCATGGCAGGGGGTTGGGACTGGCTGCTCCTTGTGGTGCCTTCCAGCCCTGACTGATTCTGTGATTCTACTAAACTCCTTCTACATGCTTGCTTCGCCCATAGCAGCCAGGGCACTCTGCTGGCTCACACACAGCTGCCAGGGCACTCTGCTGGCTCACACTCAGCTGCCTGAGCACACTGCTGGCTCACACTCAGCTGCCAGGGCACTCTGCTGGCTCACACTCAGCTGCCAGGGCACACTGCAGGCTCACACTCAGGTGCCAGGCCACTCTGCTGGCTCACACTCAGCTGCCAGGGCACTCTGCTGGCTCACACTCAGCTGCCTGGGCACACTGCTGGCTCACACTCAGCTGCCAGGGCACTCTGCTGGCTCACACTCAGCTGCCAGGGCACACTGCAGGCTCACACTCAGGTGCCAGGGCACTCTGCTGGCTCACACTCAGCTGCCAGGGCACTCTGCTGGCTCACACTCAGCTGCCTGGGCACTCTGCTGGCTCACACTCAGCTGCCTGGGCACTCTGCTGGCTCACACTCAGCTGCCAGGGCACACTGCTGGCTCACACTCAGCTGCCTGGGCACTCTGCTGGCTCACACTCAGCTGCCTGGGCACACTGCTGGCTCACACTCAGCTGCCTAGGCACACTGCTGGCTCACACTCAGCTCCTTTGAAGCCGCTGAGGTGCCCTCGGGGGGTCCCCTCTGGCATGCCCAGAGGGCTGCCATGGCCCCGGAGCCCTTTGCTCCTGCTGCAGCAGCAGTTCCCTGCGGGATGCTGATGGAGCACTGAGGACATCTAGAGGCACCCACCCGGGGGGTGGCCAGCAGCACACTGCAGCCCCCACCCAGGGCACAGCCCTGGCTCCTCAGCACCCCCACCCCGGCGTGGTCACCTGCTGCTGGAGTCACCCCAGCAGCAGAGGGAGATGGCAACAGGTCGGGCACGGGGGGCGAGGTGGGTGGAGATGGTCTCCTGCCCCTTGGGGGGCACAGAACCACTCTGGGCTCAGGAGCAAACATAGGGGTGGGTTGGTGTCATGGGCACCAGTGCTCAGGATGGCTTTGGTGACACCTGTCACAGGCTCACAGAGCCTTTAGAGGCTGGAATGGACCTCCAGAGCTGATCCAGCTCAACACCCCCACCCCTGCCAAGGCAGCATCACCCAGGGTAGAATGGGCTGCCTGGGGAGATGGTGGAGGCCTCACCCCTGGAGGTGTCTGAGAGGAGGCTGTATGAGGCACTCAGTGCACCAGAAGCTGTTAGGTTGGACTCCATCACCTCAGAGGTCTGTCCCAGCCTGCTTCATGCTGTGACTCTGTGAATGCATCCAGGCAGGGTCTGGAAGCCTCCAGAGGAGACTCCACAACCTCTCTGGGCAGCCTGCTCCAGGGCTCTGCCACCCTCACTGCCAAGAACTTTCTCCTCATCTGGAGCTGAAGCCTTCTCTGCTCCAGTCTGGAGCTGTTGCTGCTTGGCTCAGTGCTGCTGACCACCCAAAAGGGCTTGGCCCCAGGCACTTGACCCCCACCCCTCAGATATTTGTGCACACTGCTCAGATCTCCTCTCAGCTTTCTCTTCTCCAGGCTAAACAGCCCCCAGAGCTCTCAGCCTCCTTCCATGCCTGAGGAGCAGCCACCAGCACTGTGTCACAGCATCCCAGCCCAGTGGGGCTGGAAGGGACCTCTGGACCTCATCCAGTCCAGGCCCTCTGCTGAAGCAGGGCACCCACAGCAGCCTGCCCAGCACCACGGTGCCCAGGGTGGGGTTGGAAGCTCTCCACACAATGAGACTCTACAGCTCCACTGCTGCTCCATGCCTCCAGCACCCTCACCACAAACAACTCCCTCCTACTGGTGAGTGCTGAAAGGCTTCTGGGGGCACCAGCTTTGCCCACCCCAGGCTCTGCAGGAGCAGCAGTGGAGCACCACAGCCTGAAAAGCTCCAAACCAACCTCCAGAAGCTTCAAGGATCCAGATGTCCACAGCTGATTGTGCCAGGCTGGAGTATGACCCTGCAGAGGGTGGGAGAGAACAAGAGAGGCAGGAGGGAGAGACTAAGAGAGGCAGGAGGAGAGAAGAAGAAAGGCAGGAGGAGAGAAGAAGAGAGGCAGGAGGGAAAGAACAAGAGAGGCAGGAGGAGAGAAGAACAGAGGCAGGAGGAGAGAACAAGAGAGGCAGGAGGAGAGAAGAAGAGAGGCAGGAGGAGAGAACAAGAGAGGCAGGAGGGAAAGAACAAGAGAGGCAGGAGGAGAGAAGAAGAGAGGCAGGAGGAGAGAACGAGAGAGGCAGGAGGAGAGAACAAGAGAGGCAGGAGGAGAGAACGAGAGAGGCAGGAGGAGAGAACGAGAGAGGCAGGAGGAGAGAACAAGAGAGGCAGGAGGAGAGAACATAACAGAGGCAGGAGGAGAGAACGAGAGAGGCAGGAGGAGAGAAGAAGAGAGGCAGGAGGAGAGAAGAGAGGCAGGAGGGAGAGAACGAGAGAGGCAGGAGGAGATAAGAAGAGAGGCAGGAGGGACAACAAAACTGAGGCAGGAGGAGAGAACAAGAGAGGCAGGAGGGAGAGAAGAAGAGAGGCAGGAGGAGAGAACGAGAGAGGCAGGAGGGAGAGAACGAGAGAGGCAGGAGGGAGAGAACGAGAGAGGCAGGAGGAGAGAACGAGAGAGGCAGGAGGAGAGAAGAAGAGAGGCAGGAGGAGAGAAGAAGAGAGGCAGGAGGAGAGAACGAGAGAGGCAGGAGGAGAGAAGAAGAGAGGCAGGAGGAGAGAAGAAGAGAGGCAGGAGGAGAGAACGAGAGAGGCAGGAGGAGAGAACGAGAGAGGCAGGAGGAGAGAACGAGAGAGGCAGGAGGGAGAGAACGAGAGAGGCAGGAGGAGAGAACGAGAGAGGCAGGAGGAGAGAACGAGAGAGGCAGGAGGAGAGAACGAGAGAGGCAGGAGGAGAGAACAAGAGAGGCAGGAGGAGAGAACGAGAGAGGCAGGAGGAGAGAAGAAGAGAGGCAGGAGGAGAGAACAGAGCCAGAAGGGAGCGCACAACTGAGCCGGGTGTGTGCTCTCCCTGTGCTGAGCTGTTTGCTCCGGAGCGCTGCATCAGCCAGGGTAGAGCAGGGCCCTCGCAGCTTCTCCTCCTCCCTCTTCCCCACCCCCCTTTTGCTTCCTCCCCTTGGCAGCAGCATCATTAACGAAGGAGGTCATTTAGGAGGGGTGTGCAGTGCAAGCAGAGCTGACAGCTGACAGCTCAGCCCCCTGCCAGCTTCATGTGGCTCGGGGTGCAGCTGGGGGAGCAGGACCCACAGGGTCCACCCAAGGGTTGAGATTGATCCAGCTGGCAGCTGGCACTGGTGCTGTGCCCCAGGGAGCAGTGCTGGGCACAGTCCTGGTCAGTGTCTTTATTGATGATCTGGATGAGAGGATTGAGTCCAGCAGCAGTGAGTGTGCAGGTGGCACCAAGCTAGGAGCAGTGTGGAGCTGCTGGAGGGGAGCAGAGCCCTGCAGAGGGACCTGGCCAGGCTGCATGGGTGGGCAGAGGCCAAGGGCATGAGAGTGAAGAAGGCCAAGGGCAGGTTGTGCACTTTGGCCACAGCAAGCCCAAGCAGCACTGCAGGCTGGGGCCAGAGTGGCTGAGAGCAGGCAGGCAGAGAGGGCCCTGGGGGTGCTGGGAGAGAGCAGCTGCAGAGGAGGCAGCAGTGTCCAGGTGGGCAGCAGAGCCAGTGGCATCCTGGGCTGGCTCAGGAGCAGTGTGGGCAGCAGCACAAGGGAGGCTCTTGTGCCCCTGTGCTCAGCACTGCTCAGGCCACCCCTGCAGTGCTGTGTCCAGCTCTGGGCTCCTGCATTGCAGAGAGCTGCTGAGGTGCTGGAAGGTGTTGAGAGCAGGGCAGCAAGGCTGGGGAGGGGCCTGGAGCACAGCCCTGTGAGGAGAGGCTGAGGGAGCTGGGGGGGTGCAGCCTGCAGCAGAGGAGGCTGAGGGCAGAGCTGATTGCTGCCTGCAGCTGCCTGCAGGGAGGCTGTAGCCAGGTGGGGTTGGGCTCTGCTGCCAGGCAGCCAGGGGCAGAAGCAGGGCACAGAGGCTGAAGCTGTGCCAGGGCAGGTCTAGGCTGGATGTGAGGAGGAAGTTGTTGGCAGAGAGAGTGATTGGCACTGGAATGGGCTGCCCAGGGAGGTGGTGGAGTGGCTGTGGCTGGAGGTGTCTGAGAGGAGGCTGCATGAGGCACTCAGTGCCATGGGGTAGTGAATCAGAAGCTCAGAGGTCTTTTCCAACCTGCTTCCTGTGTTTCTGTGGTAGGGTTGATGTTGGCAGGGGGGCTTGGACTGGATGATCTTTCTGAGGTCTCATCCAGCCTCTGAAATCCTCCTGTGAGTCTCTGTGAGTGGTGGTCTGGGATCTGCATCAACCAAGGCCCTCTCCTCCACCAAGCAGGAGCAGATGGCAAGGCTCTCCTTTGAGAGACAAGGAAGGTTTGGGCACCTACCACACCCCTCTGGGTGGGTCAGCCTGGAGAGGGGTTCAGGAAGACCTTGTGGACTGTCCAGCTGAAGGCAGGTGAGAAGTGGTGTCCCTCAGAGGGTCTGTGCTGGGCCCAGGGCTCTGCAGTATCTTCATCACTGCTGTAGACAGTGGGAGTCAGGCAGCCTCAGCCAGTCTGCAGGTGGCACCAAGCTGAGTGGTGTGGTTGGTGAGGCTGAAGGACCAGATGGGGACCAGCCAGAGGGACCTGGACAGGCTGCAGAGGTGGCTGAGGAGAACCTCGAGAAGTTCAGTCAGGTGAAGTGCAAGGTCCTGAACCAGGGTTGGGGGAACCCTTGAAATCAGTCCAGGGTGGGATGATGAGATGGAGGTCAGCCCTGCAGGGGGTGGGGCTGGTGGGGGAGAAGCTGGGCAGGAGGCAGCAGTGTGCAGTGCCAGCCCAGAGGGCCAAAGGCAGCCTGGGCTGCACCCAAAGCAGCATGGGCAGAGATGGAGAGAGGGGATCCTGCCCCTCTGCTCTGCTCTGCTCTGCTCTGCTCTGGGGAGACCTCAGCTGCAGGGCTGGGGCCAGCTGTGGGGCCCTCAGCACAGCAAGGACATGGAGCTGGTGGAGAGGGGGCAGAGGAGGCCACAGAGATGATCAGAGGGCTGGAGCAGCTCTGCTGTGGGGACAGGCTGAGGGAGCTGGGGGGGTGCAGCCTGGAGAAGAGAAGGCTCCAGGGACACCTCAGAGCAGCCTGCCAGGAGCTGAAGGTTGCCACAAGCAGGCTGCAGAGGAACTGTGCCCAAAGGGCTGCAGGGACAGGCCCAGGGGCAGTGGTTTGAAATGAGAGCTGAGAGATTGAGCTGGGATGTGAGGATCAAATCCTGCAGCAGGAGGCTGCTGGAGCACTGCAACAGGCTGGAGATGAGAGCAGAGAGATTGAGCTGGGATGTGAGGAGCAAATCCTGCAGCAGGAGGCTGCTGGGGCACTGCAACAGGCTGGAGATGAGAGCAGAGAGATTGAGCTGGGATGTGAGGAGCAAATCCTGCAGCAGGAGGCTGCTGGAGCACTGCAACAGGCTGGAGATGAGAGCAGAGAGATTGAGCTGGGATGTGAGGAGCAAATCCTGCAGCAGGAGGCTGCTGGAGCACTGCAACAGGCTGGAGATGAGAGCAGAGAGATTGAGCTGGGATGTGAGGAGCAAATCCTGCAGCAGGAGGCTGCTGGGGCACTGCAACAGGCTGGAGATGAGAGCAGAGAGATTGAGCTGGGATGTGAGGAGCAAATCCTGCAGCAGGAGGCTGCTGGAGCACTGCAACAGGCTGGAGATGAGAGCAGAGAGATTGAGCTGGGATGTGAGGAGCAAATCCTGCAGCAGGAGGCTGCTGGAGCACTGCAACAGGCTGCCCAGGGAGGTGGCCGAGGCCTCATGCCTGGAGATATTCAAGGGATGTCTTCCAACCCAGCCCATGGTGTGACTCTGACTTAAAAGGTGCCCAGAAGAAACCTGGGGACAGAGTTTTTCCCAGAGGCTGCTGTGCCAGGCCAAGGGGTGAGAGTTTAGAGTGAAAGAAGGAGCTTGAGAGTGAAGGAATAAATGTTGGAGAGTGAGGAGAGCCTGTGCCAGGCTGCCCAGAGAGCTGGGAGCTGCCCCATGGCTGGCAGCACTGCAGGGGAGGTTGTTTGGGGCTGTGAGCAGCCTGCCCTGGGTGCAGATGTCCCTGCTGAGTGCAGGGGGTTGCACTCCTTAGGAGATCCCTTCCAAATTCAAGCATCCCATGACATGATACACAGAAAGCCTGGTGTAGTAAATCCAGTTACAAAACACCCTGATTCTTGAAGCATGCCAGGTGCTGCCCTTCCACAGGCCAAACCTTCCTTGGCTCAAAGCTATCTGCAACATGAGACTCTCCAGAGGACCAGAGAGAGCTCTCCCAGCTGCCACAGCCCTTCAGCTGCAGGGAGCAGAGAAGGAGCAGAGCTGGAAGCTGCAGGGAACAAAGCAGGAAAAGAGCTGAAATCTTCAGGGAGCAGAGCAGGAGTGGAGCAGAAAGCTGCAGGGACCAGGAGCAGGTCAGGAGCAGAGCAGAAAGATGCAGAGAGCAGAGCAGGAGCAGAGCTGGAAGCTGCAGGGAACAGAGGAGGAGTGGATCTGAAAGCTGCAGGGAGCAGAGCAAGAGTAGACCTGGAAGCTGCAGGGAGTGGAGCAGGAGGTTGCAGGGAGCTGATCTGGAAGCTGCAGGGAGCAGAGCAAGAGTAGAGCAGAAAGCTGCAGGGAGTGGAGCAGGAGTAGAGCTGGAAGCTGCAGGGAGCAGAGCAGAAAGCTGCAGGGAGCAGAGCAGGAGCAGAGCTGGAAGCTGCAGGGAGTGGAGCAGGAGTTAGAGCTGGAAGCTGTAGGGAGCAGAGCAGAAAGCTGCAGGGAGCAGAGCAGGAGCAGAGCTGGAAGCTGCAGGGAGCAGAGCAAGAGTGGAGCTGGAAGCTGCAGGGAGCGGAGCAGGAGCGGAGCTGGAAGCTGCAGGGAACAGAGCAGGAGCGGAGCTGGAAGCTGCAGGGAACAGAGCAGGAGCAGAGCTGGAAGCTGCAGGGAGCAGAGCAGGAGTGGAGCTGGAAGCTGCAGAGAACAGAGCAGGAGCAGAGCTGGAAGCTGCAGGGAGCAGAGCAGGAGTGGAGCTGGAAGCTGCAGGGAGCAGAGCAGGAGCAGAGCTGGAAGCTGCAGGGAGCAGAGCAGGAGCAGAGCTGGAAGCTGCAGGGTATGGAGCAGGAGTAGAGCTGGAAGCTGTAGGGAGCAGAGCAGAAAGCTGCAGGGAGCGGAGCAGGAGCAGAGCTGGAAGCTGCAGGGAGCAGAGCAAGAGCGGAGCTGGAAGCTGCAGGGAACAGAGCAGGAGCAGAGCTGGAAGCTGCAGGGAACAGAGCAGGAGCAGAGCTGGAAGCTGCAGGGAGCAGAGCAGAAGTGGAGCTGGAAGCTGCTGAGAACAGAGCAGGAGCAGAGCTGGAAGCTGCAGGGAGCAGAGCAGGAGCGGAGCTGGAAGCTGCAGGGAGCGGAGCTGGAAGCTGCAGGGAGCGGAGCAAGAGTAGAGCTGGAAGCTGCAGGGAGCGGAGCAGGAGCGGAGCTGGAAGCTGCAGGGAGCAGAGAAGGAGCGGAGCTGGAAGCTGCAGGGAGCAGAGCAGAAGTGGAGCTGGAAGCTGCTGGGAACAGAGCAGGAGCAGAGCTGGAAGCTGCAGGGAGCAGAGCAGGAGCAGAGCTGGAAGCTGCAGGGAGCAGAGCAGGAGCGGAGCTGGAAGCTGCAGGGAGCGGAGCAGGAGGCTGCAGGGAGCGCAGCAGGAGGCTGCAGGGAGTGGAGCAGGAGGCTGCAGGGAGTGGAGCAGGAGCAGAGCTGGAAGCTGCAGGGAGCAGAGCAGGAGCAGAGCTGGAAGCTGCAGGGAGCAGAGCAGGAGCGGAGCTGGAAGCTGCAGGGAGCGGAGCAGGAGGCTGCAGGGAGCGCAGCAGGAGGCTGCAGGGAGTGGAGCAGGAGGCTGCAGGGAGCAGAGCAGGAATACAGCTGGAAGCTGCAGGGAGCAGAGCAGGAATACAGCTGGAAGCTGCAGGGAGCAGAGCAGGAGCAGAGCTGGAAGCTGCAGGGAGCAGAGCAGGAGCGGAGCTGGAAGCTGCAGGGAGCGGAGCAGGAGGCTGCAGGGAGCGGAGCAGGAGGCTGCAGGGAGTGGAGCAGGAGGCTGCAGGGAGTGGAGCAGGAGCAGAGCTGGAAGCTGCAGGGAGCAGAGCAGGAATACAGCTGGAAGCTGCAGGGAGCGGAGCAGGAGCGGAGCTGGAAGCTGCAGGGAGCAGAGCTGGAAGCTGCAGGGAGCAGAGCAGGAGCGGAGCTGGAAGCTGCAGGGAGCAGAGCAGGAATACAGCTGGAAGCTGCAGGGAGCGGAGCAGGAATACAGCTGGAAGCTGCAGGGAGCAGAGCAGGAATACAGCTGGAAGCTGCAGGGAGCGGAGCAGGAGCGGAGCTGGAAGCTGCAGGGAGCGGAGCTGGAAGCTGCAGGGAGCAGAGAAGGAGCGGAGCTGGAAGCTGCAGGGAGCAGAGCAGAAGTGGAGCTGGAAGCTGCTGGGAACAGAGCAGGAGCAGAGCTGGAAGCTGCAGGGAGCAGAGCAGGAGCAGAGCTGGAAGCTGCAGGGAGCAGAGCAGGAGCGGAGCTGGAAGCTGCAGGGAGCAGAGCAGGAGCAGAGCTGGAAGCTGCAGGGAGCAGAGCAGGAGCGGAGCTGGAAGCTGCAGGGAGCGGAGCAGGACGCTGCAGGGAGCGGAGCAGGAGGCTGCAGGGAGTGGAGCAGGAGGCTGCAGGGAGTGGAGCAGGAGCAGAGCTGGAAGCTGCAGGGAGCAGAGCAGGAATACAGCTGGAAGCTGCAGGGAGCGGAGCAGGAGCGGAGCTGGAAGCTGCAGGGAGCGGAGCTGGAAGCTGCAGGGAGCAGAGCAGGAGCGGAGCTGGAAGCTGCAGGGAGCAGAGCAGGAATACAGCTGGAAGCTGCAGGGAGCAGAGCAGGAGCGGAGCTGGAAGCTGCAGGGAGCAGAGCAGGAGCAGAGCTGGAAGCTGCAGGGAGCGGAGCAGGAGCGGAGCTGGAAGCTGCAGGGAACAGAGCAGGAGCAGAGCTGGAAGCTGCAGGGAGCAGAGCAGGAGCAGAGCTGGAAGCTGCAGGGAGCAGAGCAGGAGCGGAGCTGGAAGCTGCAGAGAACAGAGCAGGAGCGGAGCTGGAAGCTGCAGGGAGCAGAGCAGGAGCGGAGCTGGAAGCTGCAGAGAACAGAGCAGGAGCGGAGCTGGAAGCTGCAGAGAACAGAGCAGGAGCGGAGCTGGAAGCTGCAAGGAGCAGAGCAGGAGCGGAGCTGGAAGCTGCAGAGAACAGAGCAGGAGCGGAGCTGGAAGCTGCAGGGAGCAGAGCAGGAGCGGAGCTGGAAGCTGCAGAGAACAGAGCAGGAGCGGAGCTGGAAGCTGCAAGGAGCAGAGCAGGAGCGGAGCTGGAAGCTGCAGGGAGCAGAGCAGGAGCGGAGCTGGAAGCTGCAGGGAGCAGAGCAGGAGCGGAGCTGGAAGCTGCAGGGAGCAGAGCAGGAGCGGAGCTGGAAGCTGCAGAGAACAGAGCAGGAGCGGAGCTGGAAGCTGCAGGGAGCAGAGCAGGAGCGGAGCTGGAAGCTGCAGGGAGCGGAGCAGACGTGGATCTGGAAGCTGCAGGGAACAGAGCAGGAGCGGAGCTGGAAGCTGCAGGGAGCAGAGCAGGAGCGGAGTAGGAGGCTGCAGGGAGCGGAGCTGGAAGCTGCAGGGAGCAGAGCAGGAGCGGAGCAGGAGGCTGCAGGGAGCTGAGCAGGAGCGGAGTAGGAGGCTGCAGGGAGCGGAGCTGGAAGCTGCAGGGAGCAGAGCAGGAGCGGAGCTGGAAGCTGCAGGGAGCAGAGCAGGAGCGGAGCTGGAAGCTGCAGGGAGCAGAGCAGGAGCAGAGCTGGAAGCTGCAGAGAACAGAGCAGGAGCGGAGCTGGAAGCTGCAGGGAGCAGAGCAGGAGCGGAGCTGGAAGCTGCAGGGAGCAGAGCAGGAGCGGAGCTGGAAGCTGCAGGGAACAGAGCAGGAGCGGAGCTGGAAGCTGCAGGGAGCAGAGCAGGAGCGGAGCTGGAAGCTGCAGGGAGCAGAGCAGGAGCGGAGCTGGAAGCTGCAGAGAACAGAGCAGGAGCGGAGCTGGAAGCTGCAGGGAGCAGAGCAGGAGCGGAGCTGGAAGCTGCAGGGAGCGGAGCAGACGTGGATCTGGAAGCTGCAGGGAACAGAGCAGGAGCAGTGCTGGAAGCTGCAGGGAGCAGAGCAGGAGCGGAGTAGGAGGCTGCAGGGAGCGGAGCTGGAAGCTGCAGGGAGCAGAGCAGGAGCGGAGCAGGAGGCTGCAGGGAGCTGAGCAGGAGCGGAGTAGGAGGCTGCAGGGAGCGGAGCTGGAAGCTGCAGGGAGCAGAGCAGGAGCAGAGCTGGAAGCTGCAGGGAGCAGAGCAGGAGCGGAGCAGGAGGCTGCAGGGAGCAGAGCTGGAAGCTGCATGGAGCAGAGCTGGAAGCTGCATGGAGCAGAGCAGGAGTGGAGCAGGAGGCTGCAGGGAGCAGAGCTGGAAGCTGCAGGGAGCAGAGCTGGAAGCTGCAGGGAGCAGAGCAGGAGCGGAGCAGGAGGCTGCAGGGAGCTGAGCAGGAGCAGAGCTGGAAGCTGCAGGGAGCAGAGCAGGAGTGGAGCAGGAGGCTGCAGGGAGCGGAGCTGGAAGCTGTGTAGCAGACCCGAAAAAGGCCAGGCAGAGACCCGAATCTTTGCCTTTTTTAATCCAAACCATAGCTCTGCTACAGAATGCCAGGGAGGGTAACTACAGCAGGGGATTATCCACAAACTAGGCCTAGGGTCAGACAGGGCACTCAAGCTACAGACAACTACTGGGAATTCGGTCGACCACTCAGCGAAAGGCAATGGCTGGAAGAAGAAAATCCCTTTACCCAGGCTCCCATGCCCAGCAGAACAAACCCTCTCAGCCTCTGGCCAGTTCGGTGCCTCACAGCTGCACCACAGCTTGGCAGTGGCACCAAAGAAGCCAGAGAGGGAAAGGTACTGGAGCAGGAGTGGGTTGTGGGGAGCCTTCAAGGCAGGAGCGATGTTGCTGCTCGCAAGGTGCAGCAGCAGCCAGCAGTGCCCAAACCCTCTCCAGGTTTCACTGGCAAAGGTCTGAGTTCTGCTCTACACCAGAGCTGTGCCAAGTGGGATCCCTGGGGAGTGCTGAGCAGACAGGTTGGCTCCTGGGCACCTTGGCAGTGTTGTGTTTTCGGAGACATACCACAGAGAGCAGCATTTTGGAGGTGGATGGCAGAGCTCAGCATCCAAACCCACCTCCTTCGCGACTGGTGGACTGCTTCCCTTTGGGCTTAGTCTCCCTGTCCAGGTCCCAAGTGCTGACCAGTTCCATCAAGGGTAGAAGCAACAAGCTTGGTGCTCACTGCTAACACAAACACCTTCTGCCAAGCAAACCTGTCCCAGGAGCACCACCACGCTCCTGCAGGACCTGCTACCTGTCCTGGGGACACTCTTGCTGTCACTTACACCTTCTGCCAAGCAAACCTGTCCCAGGAGCACCACCATGCTCCTGCAGGACCTGCTACCTGTCCTGGGGACACTCTTGCTGTCACTAACACCTTCTGCCAAGCAAACCTGTCCCAGGAGCACCACCAATGCTCCTGCAGGACCTGCTACCTGTCCTGGGGACACTCTTGCTGTCACTAACACCTTCTGCCAAGCAAACCTGTCCCAGGAGCACCACCAATGCTCCTGCAGGACCTGCTACCTGTCCTGGGGACACTCTTGCTGTCACTAACACCTTCTGCCAAGCAAACCTGTCCCAGGAGCACCACCATGCTCCTGCAGGACCTGCTACCTGTCCTGGGGACACTCTTGCTGTCACTAACACCTTCTGCCAAGCAAACCTGTCCCAGGAGCACCACCACGCTCCTGCAGGACCTGCTACCTGTCCTGGGGACACTCTTGCTGTCACCAGCACCTTCTGCCAAGCAAACCTGTCCCAGGAGCACCACCAATGCTCCTGCAGGACCTGCTACCTGTCCTGGGGACACTCCTGCTGTCAGGAGACCAGGCAAGAGGATTGTTTAATCGTCAGAAGACTCCCAAAAGAAAGCAGCCTCCTCCAAAAATGGTGTCCTTGGCAACCCCTCACAACCAAGGCTGCTCTGATCTTCCAGAGCAGATGTTAGGCAGCCTGAGGTCTGGCAGGAGAAGGCAGGGAGGAAAGAGGATTTCTTAAGAGCAAGTCTGAATCCCACTTCAGAGGAAGATCCATCTGGCCACCTTCAGTGGACCTAAGTGACCCAGGGACCCCACAGCCACCCTGGCAGCAGGGTCAGAAATGCCAGCCAAGGAGACAGGCCCTTCCCAAAGAGCTGGAGAGGTGAAAGGTGTCTCACTGAAGACCACCATCAAGACATAACCAACACAGGAAGGGTGCCAAGGCAGGAGCTCCCCACTCTGCCCACCGGCACAGGAGCTCCGTGGCGGTTCCTAGCCAACAACTGAGGTGGTCGGTCCTAAGCTGTGCCAAGAGGACCCTGTGGCTGTCACAAGTGTCACCAGGACGAAGGTGGTCTCTACGGTAAGGCACAGGAGTTGGACACAGCTTCCACCACCACTGCTGCCACAGGTCTGCTCGGGGCTGGGGGGAGATCATGGTCTCCTCGGGCGCCTCTCCATAAAGCAGCCTGATCTTCCCAGGTCTGCACTCAGCAGGAGCTGTGGATGAAGCAGTTTCTATGACGACACATCACGGCCACTGGGCCTGGAAAAGTGCCTGCAGGACCCCAGCATGATGGCAATCGGAAGAGACCTCTGCAGGTCATCCAGTCCAGCACCCACAGCAGCATGCCCAGCAGCACAACGGCCAGGGAGGGCTTGGAAGCTCTCCAGACAAGGAGACTCCACAACCTCTCTGGGCAGCCTGCTCCAGCATCCTTGCAGCCAAACATATTCCTCAGGTGAAGAAGCACCTCTTGGTAAGGATGGCTCCTTCCAGAGGGATCCCTGTGAGGACTGCTGGGAGCACTTCTAAGCCGTGCCAGGGGAACAGATCTCCTCCTCCAGCTCTCCCCCTGGCTCACGCTGAGCGGCCTCGCTGCCCCAGCCAGCAGCGACACGGCTTAAGCCAGCTAAACCTTCCGGTGCTAATCCCAGCTCCCCAGCAGGGTGCAACCAGAGTGCTCAGCACAGGGCTTCCTTTTCGAGGGTGAGGAACACCAGGGCAGCGACTTCACGAACAGAACGAAGCACAGCAGACACAGCAACACGATCAGAAGCAAGACACTGCCAGGTGAAGCAAACAACAACAAGAGAAGTACTTCTTGGGAGTCGGTGAACTGGAGGCATTCAGAGGCGAAGAGGAGCCACAGCTCTGGCACTCCCGAGATGCTGGGAGCCATCACAGCTGCCAAGTAGGTGCCTTTTTTGAAACTCAGAAGAAGACATCACAGCAGAGACTTGTCAGAGACCCCATGTGGATCCAGCCTGGCTGCTGGAAGGGCTTCCAATCCACCAGGCACTGCTTGCTGTGGCTCTTCGTAAGGAGACAGCAGAGGAACAAAGTGTATCAACAGCTATGGAGGTGGCTCCCTGTGCCCTTCAGCCATCCCCTGGTGGGCAAGGTCAATGCTATCCCAGCAGTTCTGCTGCTTCATGCCATCTTCAGACCTCTCCTGAGGTGGAGCTCATGGTTCCTTAGTTCTGATAAACTCACTCAGTGCTGCTTTTGTCATCCTATTCTGAGTGGCCACCTAAGGCAAGACCTAAGGGGACATGCAGAACATCCTCAAAGAGCCTTCACCTTAGAAGAGCTGAATTCTATGTCACACAGGCAAGAAAAGCTGCAGACAGAATCAGTGGTTTCATTTGTTTGTTCACCCAGGTCTGGCACAATCAAAGCCTGAGCCGTGGCACAGGGGGTTTGACGTGAAGCTCAGACGCCCAGCAGGGCAGGCACTCCACAAGAACCAGCTTGAAGCAAGGAGCAAGATTGTGGACACCCCATCAAGGGAACACTTTGTTGGGAGCACTGCATCCATCAGAAAGCTTGATTTCTCCCCAAAGCTGAGGCACCTTGAATCCAGGGCAGGCAGACACAAAGGCAAGACAGGGAGGCTGGCAAGTGGAAAAACGCAGTCAGGGTTTGCATTTCCTCCTCCAAAGCAAAGTTTTCTGTTGTGGTTAATCAGCTCCTCTGAGGGTGGCGTCAGGGCCCTCTTCCTGAGTGTTCCTCAGGAATCTGAGGAACAAGCTGGGATCGTCAGGAGAGAAAGGAAAGGGAGAAAGGTTTTAAGCCAAAGGCCTTGAGAAGAAGATTCTTTTCTCCGAGCATCAAGAAGTTCAGACTCGTGGCTGCCGTGGAAGACGTGGTGAAGGTGCCAGTCTGAAGAAGGCAACACCCTTACTGCAAACAAAATTCATCCATTTCTGGCCAGTGCTCCCAAGTCTTCAGTGCTTCCACACCTAGGAAAGGAGTTTGGAGCCAGGCAGGGCTTGGGCTCTGCTCCCAAGGGACGAAGGATAGGACAAGAGCCAACGGCCTCAGGTTGCGCCAGGGAAGGTGTTTAGGTTAGACATGAGGAACAATTTCTTTATGGAAAGGGCTGTCAAAGCCCTGGCCCAGGCTGCCCAGGAGAGGGTGGAGTCCCCACCCCTGAAGGAGTTTCAAAGCCACGGAGTCGTGGTGCTGAAGGCAGCAGCTTAGTGGCAATTAAAGGTCTCTTCCAACCTGCCTGTCTGTGATCGCTTGGTGAGGAGCTGAGCGTGTGTGAGCAGCAGTAGGTACACACTGTGTGTCTGTGTCACAGCCCTGAAAACCAGGCCAGGAACTTGGCAAAAAGCTCCTGAATAAGCTCTCCCAGGACTCAAGTTGTGCCAGGCAAAGTATAGGCTGGATGTTAGGAGGAAGTTGTTGGCAGAGAGAGTGATTGGCATTGGAATGGGCTGCCCAGGGAGGTGGTGGAGTCGCCGTCCCTGGAGCTGTTCATGGCAAAGTTGGACATGGCACTTGGTGCCATGGTCTAGCCTTGAGCTCTGTGGTAAAGGGTTGGATTTGATGATCTGTGAGGTCTCTTCCAACCCTGATGATACTGTGATACTGTGATACCATCCCTGGAGGTATTCATGAAAAGCCTGGATGAGGCACTCAGTGCCATGGTCTGGCTGACTGGATAGGGCTGGGTGCTAGGTTGGAGTGGATGATCTTGGAGGTTTCTTCCAACCTGCTTGATTCTATGATTCCAAGTTCAGCCCACCAGGTTGGCTCAGCACAGGCAGTCCAACCTGGCAGTGCTTGAAGGACTCAAGCTGGAACCTATCTAAGTCTCTTTAAGCTCTCCCTATGAAGATGCTGGAAAACAAGGAATTCCTTCCCTTTCCTGACACCCCCACCACATGGCCAAGAGACACCCTCAGGACAAGCTGAGAGAAAGGAGAACTGAACCTTGCTTCCTGCTAAGCTTGAACCAACAGAGGAAAAGTTTTGCCACTCCTGGCTGCTGCTGGTCTTGCCAAAGGACAAGCAGCCCTTGGCCGGAGATCAACGATGGCCTGGAGGTGCAGACAGGACAGAAGCAAACTGCATTTATAAAAATCTGGGGGTTTTCATGACTTTTATTTATGCTAATAACTAGAGAGAAAAAGCATACATATCGTATCTGTCACACAGTCAATACATGGGTTTGGGCTGTCTTCTTTTTCGCCTCGTTTTCCTACTAGAAATTCTCTATACAAAGTCATTGCCAGTTGATAAGGTCCTCGATGGCATAAAGGGCATTAAAATAAAACAAGAGGGGGCATTAAAAACAGGTTTGCCATCTTGCCCTGAGTGGAAACAGTGAGCAGATACAAAACGTGGATGCCAAGGTGGTCAGATTTTAGGTGGTTGGTTTTTTTTTTGTGGTTAGATGTGGATAAGAAAAAGATTAATTTGGCTTCTTGGGTATGATTTTTTTGCTTCATGGTAAGTTTTGTGTGATTAAAAACAGTAGTTATGAAAAATACCCCTCCTGCTTCAGTGGGCACCCTGCAAACTGGGTGCTGCAAAAATAGGGGCCTGAGTGCCAGCACTGAAACAGATCCATTTCCCTTAGTGTTTTAAAACTCAACCTGCCTAAATGTAAATTAAAAAACAAAAAAAAATCAAAGACACCCCCCCCCCAAAAAATTAGACAAAAAAATACACCTGACCCCCCCCAAAAAAAACCCACATAAGAAAAAAAAATAGGGAAAAGAAAAAACAACCCCCCCCCAAAAAAAAACCACACATAAAACAAACAAAAAACAAGCAAAGCAAAGAATAAAATCCACACAAAAAACTAAACACAGCAAAAACAAAACAAAAAGAGAAAACACAGCAAAAACCAAACAAAAACAAAAAGAGAAAACACAGCAAAAAAATTAAACAAAGCAAACCAAAACAGAATAAAAAACACAGCAAAAAATAAACAAAGCAAACAAAAACAAAATGAAAAAAACACAGCAAAAATGAAACTAGGTAAACAAAAAACAGCAAAAAATTAAACAAAGCAAACCAAAACAGAATAAAAAACACAGCAAAAAATAAACAAAGCAAACAAAAACAAAATGAAAAAACACAGCAAAAATGAAACTAAGTAAACAAAAAAAACACAGCAAAAAATTAAACAAAGCAAACAAAAAGAAAAATAAAAAAACACAGCAAAAAATTAAAGCAAACAAAAACAAAAAGAAAATCACAGCAAAAAATTAAACTAAGAAAACAAAAAGAAAAAACACAGCAAAAAATTAAACAAAGCAAACAAAAAGAAAAAGAAAAAAAAAGCAAAAAATTAAAGCAAACAAAAACAAAAAGAAAAAACACAGCAAAAAATTAGACAAAGCAAACAAAAACAAAATGAAAAAACACAGAAAAAAAACCAAATAAAAAGAGAGAAATAAAAAACAAAGCACCCCCCAAAAAACACACACATAAAACAAACAAAAGCAAGAAAAACAAAAAACAAGAACAAAACAAAAAGAAAAAACACATCCAAAAAAAAAAACAAACAAAAGAGTAAGGAAAAAAAAAACCAAACACCCCCCAAAACCCCATAAAATCCAATCAAAACAAACAAGAAAATCACAAAAATAAACAAACAAAAGAAAACCCAAAACACTCCCCAAAACCACACAAAACCCAATCAAAACAAACCCAAAAATCACAAACAAAAAACCCAAACAAAACTAAAATTAAAAAAACACAAAACACAAACAAAAAAAAGACCAAAACAAAACCCCAAAACCCAAAACCAAACAAAAACCCCCAAACAAAAAAACAACACAACACAAAACCCACAAAACCAAACAAAAAAAAACCAAACACAAAAAAAAACCCAAACAACAAACAAGCAAAACCAAATAAAAAAATAACAAAAAAAAACCCAACCCACAAACAAAACAACCAAAACCCCATAAACAAAAACAACAAAAAAAGCTAATAAACCCCCCCCAAAAAAATAAGCAAAAAGCCAACAAGCAAAAAAGCAGCAAGCAAAAAGCAAACAAAAAGCCACAAAGAAAAAAAAGCAAACAAACAAAAAGCCAACAACAAAAAAAAAACAAACACAAGCAAAAAAACAAACAACAACAACAACAATCTAAGATCTGCCTTAAAAAACAGTGAAGGTAAAGCCCTTTTTTACCTCTTTAATCCGCACTTTTGTTGCCTGTTTGGGTTTTTTGGGGGTGTTGTTGTTTCCTCTCTTTAATCCTCACTTTTGTTGCCTGTTTGGGGTTTTTTTGGGGGTTGTTGTTGTTTCCTCTCTTTAATCCTCACTTTTGTTGCCTGTTTGGGTTTTTTTTGGGGGTTGTTGTTGTTTTCTCTCTTTAATCCTCACTTTTGTTGCCTGTTTGGGGTTTTTTGGGGGGTGTTGTTGTTTCCTCTCTTTAATCCTCACTTTTGTTGCCTGTTTGGGGTTTTTTTGGGGGGTGTTGTTGTTTCCTCTCCTTAATCCTCACTTTTGTTGCCTGTTTGGGTTTTTTTGGGGGGTGTTGTTGTTTTCTGTCTTTAATCCTCATTTTTGTTGCCTGTTTGGGGTTTTTTGGGGGGTGTTGTTATTTCCTCTCCTTAATCCTCACTTTTGTTGCCTGTTTGGGGTTTTTTTGGGGGGTGTTGTTGTTTCCTCTCTTTAATCCTCACTTTTGTTGCCTGTTTGGGGTTTTTTTGGGGGGTGTTGTTGTTTCCTCTCTTTAATCCTCACTTTTGTTGCCTGTTTGGGTTATTTTGGGGGTTGTTGTTGTTTCCTCTCTTTAATCCTCACTTTTGTTGCCTGTTTGGGTTTTTTTGGGGGTTGTTGTTGTTTTCTCTCTTTAATCCTCACTTTTGTTGCCTGTTTGGGGTTTTTTGGGGGGTGTTGTTGTTTCCTCTCTTTAATCCTCACTTTTGTTGCCTGTTTGGGGTTTTTTTGGGGGGTGTTGTTGTTTCCTCTCCTTAATCCTCACTTTTGTTGCCTGTTTGGGTTTTTTTGGGGGGTGTTGTTGTTTTCTGTCTTTAATCCTCATTTTTGTTGCCTGTTTGGGGTTTTTTGGGGGGTGTTGTTGTTTCCTCTCTTTAATCCTCACTTTTGTTGCCTGTTTGGGGTTTTTTTGGGGGGTGTTGTTGTTTCCTCTCTTTAATCCTCACTTTTGTTGCCTGTTTGGGTTTTTTTTGGGGGGTATTCTTGTTGCTTCCTCTCCTTAATCCTCACTTTTGTTGCCTGTTTGGGGTTTTTTTGGGGGGTGTTGTTGTTTCCTCTCTTTAATCCTCACTTTTGTTGCCTGTTTGGGTTTTTTTGGGGGGTATTCTTGTTGCTTCCTCTCCTTAATCCTCACTTTTGTTGCCTGTTTGGGTTTTTTTGGGGGGTGTTGTTGTTTCCTCTCTTTAATCCTCACTTTTGTTGTCTTGTTTGGGGTTTTTTGGGGGGTGTTGTTGTTTCCTCTCTTTAATCCTCACTTTTGTTGTCTTGTTTGGGGTTTTTTGGGGGTGTTGTTGTTGTTTCCTCTCTTTAATCCTCACTTTTGTTGCCTGTTTGGGGTTTTTTTGGGGGTGTTGTTGTTTCCTCTCTTTAATCCTCATTTTTGTTGCCTGTTTGGGTTTTTTTTTGGGGGGGTTGTTGTTTCCTCTCCTTAATCCTCACTTTTGTTGCCTGTTTGGGGTTTTTTGGTGGGTGTTGTTGTTTCCTCTCTTTAATCCTCACTTTTGTTGCCTGTTTGGGTTATTTTGGGGGGTGTTGTTGTTTCCTCTCCTTAATCCTCACTTTTGTTGTCTTGTTTGGGTTTTTTTGGGGGGTTGTTGTTGTTTCCTCTCTTTAATCCTCACTTTTGTTGCCTGTTTGGGGTTTTTTGGGGGGTGTTGTTGTTTCCTCTCTTTAATCCTCACTTTTGTTGCCTGTTTGGGGTTTTTTTGGGGGGTGTTGTTGTTTCCTCTCTTTAATCCTCACTTTTGTTGCCTGTTTGGGGTTTTTTTGGGGGGTGTTGTTGTTTTCTCTCTTTAATCCTCACTTTTGTTGCCTGTTTGGGGTTTTTTGGGGGGTGTTGTTGTTTCCTCTCTTTAATCCTCACTTTTGCTGCCTTGTTTGGGTTTTTTTGGGGGGGTATTCTTGTTGCTTCCTGTCTTTAATCCTCACTTTTGTTGCCTGTTTGGTTGTTTTTTTGGGGGGTGTTGTTGTTTCCTCTCTTTAATCCTCACTTTTGTTGTCTTGTTTGAGGTTTTTTTGGGGGGTGTTGTTGTCTCCTCTCTTTAATCCTCACTTTTGTTGCCTGTTTGGGGTTTTTTTGGGGGTTGTTGTTGTTTCCTCTCTTTAATCCTCACTTTTGATGCCTGTTTGGGTTTTTTTGGGGGGTGTTGTTGTTTCCTCTCTTTAATCCTCACTTTTGTTGCCTGTTTGGGTTATTTTGGGGGTTGTTGTTGTTTCCTCTCTTTAATCCTCACTTTTGTTGCCTGTTTGGGGTTTTTTTGGGGGGTGTTGTTGTTTCCTCTCTTTAATCCTCACTTTTGTTGTCTTGTTTGGGGTTTTTTGGGGGGTGTTGTTGTTTCCTCTCTTTAATCCTCACTTTTGTTGCCTGTTTGGGGTTTTTTTGGGGGGTGTTGTTGTTTCCTCTCTTTAATCCTCACTTTTGTTGACTTGTTTGGGTTTTTTTGGGGGGTGTTGTTGTTTCCTCTCTTTAATCCTCACTTTTGTTGCCTGTTTGGGGTTTTTTGGGGGGTTGTTGTTGTTGTTTCCTCTCTTTAATCCTCACTTTTGTTGCCTGTTTGGGGTTTTTTGGTGGGTGTTGTTGTTTTCTCTCTTTAATCCTCACTTTTGTTGCCTGTTTGGGTTTTTTTGGGGGGTGTTGTTGTTTCCTCTCTTTAATCCTCACTTTTGTTGCCTGTTTGGGGTTTTTTTGGGGGGTGTTGTTGTTTCCTCTCCTTAATCCTCACTTTTGTTGCCTGTTTGGGGTTTTTTTGGGGGGTGTTGTTGTTTCCTCTCCTTAATCCTCACTTTTGTTGCCTGTTTGGGGTTTTTTTGGGGGTGGTTGTTGTTTCCTCTCCTTAATCCTCACTTTTGTTGCCTGTTTGGGGTTTTTTTGGGGGTTGTTGTTGTTTCCTCTCTTTAATCCTCACTTTTGTTGCCTGTTTGGGGTTTTTTGGGGGGTGTTGTTGTTTCCTCTCTTTAATCCTCACTTTTGTTGCCTGTTTGGGGTTTTTTGGGGGGTTGTTGTTGTTGTTTCCTCTCTTTAATCCTCACTTTTGTTGCCTGTTTGGGGTTTTTTGGGGGGTGTTGTTGTTTCCTGTCTTTAATCCTCACTTTTGTTACCTGTTTGGGGTTTTTTGGGGGTGTTGTTGTTGTTTCCTCTCTTTAATCCTCACTTTTGTTGTCTTGTTTGGGATTTTTTGGGGGGTGTTGTTGTTTCCTCTCTTTAATCCTCACTTTTGTTGCCTGTTTGGGGTTTTTTTGGTGTTGGTTTTTTTTTTTAGTCTAATTTTCACTAATTTTGATCTGGGGAAAACAAAAAAAAACCAAAGCAACAAACCCAAAACCAAATAAACAAAACATAAAAAACCCCACAAGTAAAAAAAAACAAAACCACAAACCCAAAACACTCACAGAGACAAAAAAAAAATATATCATAAGAAGGTTTTAAAATCAAAAGAGAGTAAAAAAAGAGTTGTTCAGGTAGCAAATGCTCCCCTAAAGAGAATATCCTCCCCCCCCAAAAAAAAAAACCCAACAATAATCAGGTGGAATAAGGTTAAATGCTTATCACTACTTGAAGGAACTGTCAGGTATAAATATATATATATATATATATAAAATATATATACCCTACATTAAGAAGCAAGTAAAAAAGGGCTCCTGCCAGGCTTCATCACCAAGATGCCTCCCTAGAGAAGGGAAGGCTCAAAGGGATGCCTCTAGAAAGCCTCTTTGAGCCACCCTGTTAGGAGCCCCTTGAAAACAAGAAACAAAACCAAAACCAACTAAAAAGAAACCCCCCACCAAAAAACAAACCAAAACCCCAAAATAAGCAAAAACCCAACCCAAAGCCCCAAACCAACCCAAATTCTGCATGCTCAGCTTCTTCCTGCTAAGAGCAAGGCGGCAAACGCGTTTTGGACGCCTGGGTTCGAGAGGAGGTTAAAAGCAGAACAGAAGTAAAAGAGTATGATGACCTCGGAGGTCATGGACAGAACCGTAGGGTACAATCCCAACCCACCACCATCCCCAGGGCACCGCAGCCCCTGCGGCCCCTGCTGCCCCTGCTGCCCCTGCGGCCCCTGCTGCCCCTGCGGCCCCGGCGGCAGAGGTGGGCAGAGGGGACGCGGCGCAGGGCTCAGTCTAAAGGCTGCGGGTCTGCGATGGGCATGGTGTGGAGGACCTCGTCCAGCAGCTGGAGGGCACGGTGTAAGTGGATCTCGATCCAGCAGGGAGTCTCCTTGATGCTCTGCCTCGGGTAGTCGGGTCCCCAGCCCTTGACGAAGCTCATCCTGAGTATGCACAAGCGGCGGAGGTCGTCCACGCCGATGCCAGCAGCAGCTGACAGACCTGGAGAGGAGAAGTTTCGGGTCAGCGTCCTCGGGCCAGCTCCTCCATCAGGCCCCTGGGCTTGGCTCTTTCCCTCTCCACACAGCCCAGGCCCAGGCACGCGTGGCACAAGCACAGAAGGGTTAGGGTCGGAAGGTCTTGTCCTACCGCTCTGCAGCCAGCAGGGACCCTCCAGCCCCACACTGACCCCCACGCAGGTCGCCCTGCCCAGACCCCCTCACAGGTCCTCCTATCCAGACCCCCACCCAGCTCACCTCGCCCAGACCCCCTCTCAGGTCCTCCTATCCAGACCCCCACCCAGCTCACCTTGCCCAGACCCCCTCACAGCTCACCTTGCCCAGACCCCCTCACAGCACACCTTGCCCAGACCCCCTCACAGCTCACCTTGCCCAGACCCCCTCACAGCTCACCTTGCCCAGACCCCCTCACAGCTCACCTTGCCCAGACCCCCTCACAGCACACCTTGCCCAGACCCCCTCACAGGTCATCTTGCCCAAACCCCCTCACAGGTCATCTTGCCCAGACCCCCTCACAGCTCACCTTGCCCAAACCCCCTCACAGGTCATCTTGCCCAGACCCCCTCACAGGTCATCTTGCCCAGACCCCCTCACAGGTCACCTTGCCCAGACCCCCTCACAGGTCATCTTGCCCAGACCCCCTCACAGCTCACCTTGCCCAGACCCCCTCACAGGTCATCTTGCCCAGACCCCCTCACAGCTCACCTTGCCCAGACCCCCTCACAGCTCACCTTGCCCAGACCCCCTCACAAGTCACCTCGCCCAGACCCCCTCACAAGTCACCTTGCCCAGACCCCCTCACAGGTCACCTTGCCCAGACCCCCTCACAGGTCATCCTGTGCAGACCCCCACGCTGGGCCCCCTGTCCAACCAGCCTGCAGTAAGCAGGGACATCTCCAAGTAGATCAGGCTGCCCAGGGCCAGGTCAGGCTTGAGCTGCTCCTGGACAACTGCTGTAGCAAACACAGCTCCAGTCCTGCATTTCTCCACACTCAGCTGTGGCTTTCCACCATTCTCCCCTATCTGCTGTTGTTTTCATTCTGGAATGGGTTGCCCAGGGAGGTGGTTGAGGCCCCATGGCTGGAGGTGTTTAAGGCCAGGATGGATGAGGCTCTGGGTCAGTCTGATCTAGGGTAGGGTGTCCCTGGGCATGGCAGAGGGGTTGGGACTGGCTGCTCCTTGTGGTCCCTTCCAACCCTGACTGATTCTGTGATTCTGCACTCTTAAAAGGGTGCTGAAACATAAACCTCCCTACAATCCAGCAGAAATGATGACTTCAGTGTCTCATGGGACCTGAACAAGCTTGAGAAGCAGGCCTGAGAGGTTCAACAAGGTCCTGCACCACAGTTAGGGAAAGCCCAGGTATGAATGAGGGTGGAAGTGCTGGAGAGCAGCCTTGTGGAGAAGGGCCTGGGGGTGCAGAGCTGGGCATGAGATGGCACAGAGCACTGCCAGCCTAGAGCCAGCTGTGTCCTGGGCTGATCCCCAGCTGCGTGGGCAGCAGGGGCAGAGAGGGGATTCTGCCCCTCTGCTGTGCTCTGCTGAGACCCCCTCCCCTGCAGTGCTGGGGCAGCTCTGGAGTGCTCAGCACAGCACAGGCAGGGATCTGCTGGAGTGGGGCCAGAGGAGCCCCCAGCAGTGCTGGCAGGGCTGGAAGGGCTCTGCTGGGAGGGCAGGCTGAGAGAGTTGGGCTTGGGCAGGCTGCAGAGGAGAAGGCTGCAGGGAGAGCTTCTGGTGGCCTGGCACTGCTGCAAGGGGCCAGGAGAAAGCTGGGGGCAGAGCTTTGGGCAGAAGCTGTTATGCCAGGCCAAGGGGTGAGGGTTTGGAGTGAGAGAGGGAGGTGGAGGTGGACAGAAGGGAGAAATGTTTGAGAGTGAGGGTGGGGAGAGCCTGTGCCAGGCTGCTCAGAGAGCTGGGAGCTGCCCCATGGCTGGCAGCACTGCAGGGGAGGTTGTCTGGGGCTGTGAGCAGCCTGCCCTGGGTGCAGATGTCCCTGCTGAGTGCAGGGGTTGGGCTAAAAGCCCTTCAGAGGTCCTGTTCCACCCAACCCAACCTAACCTCTGCTTCTGTGCTGACAGTGACCTGGGACCCACTGCCCGTAGAGGATGCTCCAGGAGGGGCTGTGAGCAGCCTCCTCTGGGTGCAGATGTCCCTGCTGAGTGCAGGGGGTTGGCCTGGATGAGCTTTAAAGGTTCCTTCCAACCTAAAGCATTCTGTGATTCTAGATGCATGCAAAACCTTCTTTAGGAAGTTCAGCTACAAAACACCCACGGCACTGATTCTCTAAGCTTGCCAAGCGTAGCTCTGTCACCCTAAGAACTCTAACCAGTGGCAGGAAGCTGGGTGAGCAACTTACACTGCTTGCCAGCTCCTAAAACAGAAAGATGAGCACAGCTGGCCAGCTGCAGATCACAGGTATGGCTAAAATGAAACCTAGATACATCCCCAGAAATGTCCTCAGCATTTTGTAGGATGGCTGGGAAGAGCCACAGGGAATCCAGGAAACAAAACACCACAGCACAGAAGGCAGCCTGGGATGTGAAGTCCTTCAAAATTGTTGAGCACTCAGGTACAGCTTTGGGGGGTTGCAGAATTCAGTAACTCAGCAAAAAAAAACAACCAACTAAGCCCAGAACAGCTTTTAAAACAAAGATTAAAGGGTCCTCGTGTTCCCTTCCTGCCCTACAGCTCCTCAAGGGCTTTGCTGCCAAGGAACTCCCACCCTTTGAGGAGCTGGAGCCTCAAAGATCACTTTCCAAGCTCCTCTCCAAGCAGCCAGGAGCATCTGTCCACAGTTACAGGTTTATGCTCTTTGCAGGTTTTCTGCTGTCGTGCACCACCTCCTGCAGCAGTGAAGACTGGTGCAGAGTGAGGGAAGACAGACTTACCACGGTGGCAACCCCATCTCCACCTCACCCCAGTCCTGCTACCTCCTCTGCCCTGTCACAGGAGCAGTGGGGTCGGATGGGTGCTGCTGTGAAGAGAGAGAGCTGCAGGGTTTGGGTTTTTTCAGGTAAGGAAAGGAGGAGATGATGGAGCTCATGTACTTACTAATGGCTGGGGCTATTCCACCTACTGATCCTGGTCCAGGGATGTTTCCAGCTACTGCTGCAGCCTGAGCAGCAGCAGCAGCTTGGGCAGTGGCAGCCTGCTGTTGCATCTGACGATGACACTGGCGTAGATCAAACACCTTTGGAAAGGAAAAGAAAGCAACACCCAAAATCAGTGCTCACCTATGGAGACCTGACTGAAATCGACAGGGGGAAAGGACTCCTCAGCTCACATCACTGATAACATCTTCATCAGTGCCACTGATGAGGGGACAGGGTGTCTGCTCAGCAGGTTTGCTGCTGACACCAAGCTGGGAGGCTTGGCTGAGACAGATGAAGGCTGTGAGGCCATCCAGAGACCTGGACATATAGAGCTGGGCACAGAGGAACCAGATGAGGCTCAACAAGGACAAGTGCAGAGCCTGCACCTGGGGAGGGATAACAAACTGCATCAGTCCAGGCTGGCAGGTGACTGCTGGAGAGCAGCCCTGTGGAGAGGGACCTGGGGGTCCTGGTGGAGAACATCCATGGCACAGCAATGTGCCCTGCTGGCCAAGAGGCCAATGGGGTCCTGGGGGGCATGGAGCAGAGTGTGTCCAGCAGAGCCAGGGAGGTTCTCCTGCCCCTCTGCTTTGCCCTTATGAGACCTCATCTTGAGCACTGCCTTCAGTTTGGGGCTCCCCAGTTGCAGAGGGACAGGAACTGCTGGAGAGGGTCCAGCAGAGGGCTGAGGGTGATAAGGGGACTGCAGCACAGCCTGTTGAAGAGAGGCTGAGGGCCCTGGGGCTGCTTAGTCTGGAGAAGAGAAGGCTGAGAGGGGATTTAATCAATGTTTATCAGTATCTGAGGGCTGGGGGTCAGGAGGGGGGGGCAGGCTCTGCTCACTGCTCCCTGGGATAGGACAAGCAGCAATGGATGGAAGCTGCAGCACAGGAGGTTCCAGCTCAGCACAAGGGGGAACTTCTTGCCTGGAAGGGTCCCAGAGCCTGGCACAGGCTGCCCAGAGAGGCTGTGGAGTCTCCTTGTGTGGAGCCTTTCCAGGCCTGTCTGGATGTGTTCCTGTGTGCCCTGAGCTGGATTGTGTGGCCCTGCTCTGGCAGAGGGGTTGGACCAGATCAGGTCCCTTCCAACCCCTAATATCCTGTGATCCTGTGACCACCTGGACCTCCCTGCTCTCTCTGTCAGACTTCATTCCTCCCTGCACTTGACTGAAACATCTCAAGTGTGGTTAGAAGAAGGTCTAAAGTCTCAGCAGCAAAGTGGACACATTTCAGATCTCTGTGACCAGCCTTTAGCATTCTTAAACACAGGAGCTGAGTCCTCAGACTAAAATCTTGTGCAGAGAGGCTGGTGGGGATTTCTTTCACCTCCATCACACAACATAGCTGCACAGCTGGGGATTAAAAACCATCAGAAAGCCACTGCAAACTTCAGCCAGTTTAAATGTAACAATGATTTCCTTTTCCTCTTAATTAAACAAGTGTGGCTTGCCCCAAGTGAAGTTTCAAATCTCCAGAGAGGCAGGGCCAAGGAGGGAATCTCCTTTTTGTTTCCAGTGTTTTCTTTATGTGTCATCAGGATCACTCCACTCCCCTGGGACTTTTATACACCTATTTTTAACATCTCATTTTCCATAAGCCTTATAAACACATTCAGCATTACCACTGCTTTACAGGTTCCCAACCTCCTAACTCTGGAGAGAGAGAGGGAGAGAGGGAGAGAGAGGGAGAGAGAGGGGGAGAGAGAGAGAAAGGGGGAGAGAGAGAGAAAGGGGGAGAGAGAGAGAAAGGGGGAGGGAGAGAGAAAGAGAGAGAGGGAGAGGGAGAGGGAGGGAGAGGGAGAGGGAGGGAGGGAGAAAGGGAGGGAGGGAGAAAGGAAGGGAGGGAGAAAGGAAGGGAGGGAGAAAGGAAGGGAGGGAGAAAGGGAGGGAGGGAGAAAGGGAGGGAGGGAGAAAGGGAGGGAGAAAGGGAGGGAGGGAGAAAGGGAGGGAGAAAGGGAGGGAGGGAGAAAGGGAGGGAGAAAGGGAGGGAGAAAGGGAGGGAGAAAGGGAGGGAGAAAGGGAGGGAGAAAGGGAGGGAGAAAGGGAGGGAGAAAGGGAGGGAGAAAGGGAGAGAGAAAGGGAGAGAGAAAGGGAGAGAGAAAGGGAGAGAGAAAGGGAGAGAGAAAGGGAGAGAGAAAGGGAGAGAGAAAGGGAGAGAGAAAGGGAGGGAGAAAGGGAGGGAGAAAGGGAGAGAGAAAGGGAGAGAGAAAGGGAGGGAGAAAGGGAGGGAGAAAGGGAGGGAGAAAGGGAGGGAGAAAGGGAGGGAGAAAGGGAGGGAGAAAGGGAGGGAGAAAGGGAGGGAGAAAGGGAGGGAGAAAGGGAGGGAGAAAGGGAGGGAGAAAGGGAGGGAGAAAGGGAGGGAGAAAGGGAGAGAGAAAGGGAGAGAGAAAGGGAGAGAGAGAGAGAGAAAGAGAGAGAGAGAGAGAGCAAGAGAGCAAGAGCTTATCTCAAGCAAGTCGGTTGGGTGCAAGGTTCCTCCAGGAGGACCACAGTCTCCCTTCGGTGTCTCAGAACCCCCCCAAGAACCTAACCCATGCAGCTTTCTCCACCACGCCCACCTCCAAGACCACCAAACCAACCTTTATGTATGCACTTGGGTAAATCTTGTGAACAGCATCCCCTGGGGCACGTCCTGCTTCCCTGTCCAGGTAGTAGCTCTGCACGAAGACCGCGTGGTCGCTGAGGCACCGAACCCACACATCGCCTTCTCCTTTGCACTCCAGCTGCACCCCTTTGCCTATGTGCAACCTGAAAAACAGTCCCGAGGCACCTGTGTGTAGCCACCAGCAAGCAGATCTTCCCCACACAAAACCACAGGCACATCTCCACCTACACTCCAGCCCTTCTGGCCTTCTTCCCTAAACAAAACCACAGGAGATCTCCACAGGCACTCCAGCCCTTCCAACCCAAAGCACTCCAAGAGCAAGGGGAGAGCCTTGCACCTGGGAAAGAACAACCCCAGGGAGCAGCACAGGCTGGGAACTGAGCTGCTGGAAGGCAGTGAAGGGGGAAAGGGATTTGGAGGTCCCAGTGGGTGGGAGGTTGAGCATGAGCCAGCAATGAGCTCTGGGGGCCAGGAGGGGCAATGCCAGCCTGGGCTGGGTTAGAAGGGCTGTGGGGAGGAGGTCCAGAGAGCTGCTCCTGCCCCTCTGCTCTGCCCTGATGAGGCCACAGCTGCACTCCTGTGCCCAGCTCTGGGCCCCCCAGTGCCAGAGGGACACAGAAGTGCTGGAGAGAGCCCAGCAGAGAGCCACGGAGATGCTGAAGGCAATGGCAGAGCTCTGTTAGGAGCAGAGCCTGAGGCAGCTGGGGCTGTGCTGCTGGCACAGGAGGAGGCTGAGAGGGGACTCAGCAGTGCTGAGCAATGTGTGCAGGGCAGTGGCAGGAGGCTGGAGCCAGGCTCTGCTGGGGGATGCCAGTGCCAGGCCAAGGGCCACTGGCTGCAAGCTGAGGCCTAGGAAGTGCCATGGGAGCAGCAGGAGGAGGAATTCTTCCCCCCGGGAGGGTGGCAGAGCCCTGGCAGAGGCTGCCCAGGGTGGGGCTGTGCAGTGTCCCTCTGTGGAGCTCTGCAGAGCCTGCCTGGATGTGTTGCTGTGTGATCTGCTCTGCCTTCTCCTGCTCTGGCTGAGCTTTGAACCTCCCTTCCAGCCCCCAGCATGCTGTGGAGGTCTCTGCAGTCACCTGCGATGCTCAAGTTAGACTGTGCTGGAAACTGCAGCTACGACCCTGGGTGTTAAGTTAGTGAATAGTTACACAAAGTGTGAAAAGTTACAAGGAAGAAAGAAAATAGTCTGTTGTACCAGGTGAAGACCTATGGGAAGCCCAGAATGTGGTAGCAATGATACTCCAGCAGCAAACTGCTGTGCTCACTGACAATACAGAGGTGGAATGCCAAACACTCTCCAGTTCTGCTCAGAAGTGTGAAATCCCACAAGAATTTGGATACACAAAGTGTCTGAAGAAGGGTCTGGAGAACAGGGCTGGGGAGCAGCAGCTAAGCGACTTGGGCTTGTTCAGCTTGAAGAAAAGGAGATTGAGGGGAGACCTTCTGGCTCTCTACAGCTCCTTGAAAGGAGGCTGGAGCTGGGTTGGACATGAGGAAGAAGTTGTTCAGTGTGAGAGTGGTGAGAGGCTGGAATGGGTTGCCCAGGGAGGGGGTTGAGGCCCCATGGCTGGAGGTGTTTGAGGCCAGGCTGGCTGAGGCTGTGTGCAGCCTGCTCTAGGGTAGGGTGTCCCTGGGCATGGCAGGGGGGTTGGAACTGGCTGCTCCTTGTGCTGCCTTCCAGCCCTGACCGATTGATCCTATGATCCAGCTCCAGGATTCAGTGACAGGATTCATTAACAAGATAAGAGGAAATGGCCTCAAGTTGCACCAGGGGAGGCTTAGGTTGGACTTTAGTAGGAATTTCTTCCCCAAAAGGGCTGCTAAAGTCTGCACCAGGCTGCCCCTGGCAGTGGTGGAGTTCCCCTCCCTGCAGAGACTTCAAAGCTGCGTAGCAGTGGTGCTGAGGGACATGGTTTAGTGGTGAACTCTGAAGTGCCGGGTTAACAGTTGGCCTGGATGATCTTAAAAGGCTATCTTCCAGCCTAAACGATCCTGTGATTGATTCAGCAGGCACAAAGCCCCATGTGAATGCAGAGCTGTACGTTCAGCGGGCTCACATTACAGCAGCCCGGCATTCTGACTGTCAGAGAGCAAACGTTCTTGAAGGCAGGGAATCGTTTTGCCTCTTTTCATCCACAAAGGAGGTAAAGAGAAGCTCCAAGATTGCTTGGGCTCTCTTGTGCTTCGGCATCAAAGCCTGGCACATGGCGAGAGTGAATGAAAAATCCAACTGGCTCTCTCTCCACCCTCCTCAGCTCCATACACTGCAGTGGCTCTCACATCACTGCGTGGTGTGGAGAGCTCATATTCAGCTTGCATACATAACAGCAAGAGCTGCTGATCTTATCCTTGAAGGCAGAGCCTCCGAGAGCAGTGAAAAGCAACAGCGATGCTGCTGCACGGCTCTGAGGGCCTTTGTGCAGGGCTCCCGCTTTGAATGCCTTGCAGCAGTGCCCTTGAAAGACTTGTGCTGTAGTTAAAGCCAGTGAAAAGAAACATCCTTTCCTCCTAATCTCAAAAGGGAGGCACGGCCTGGAGGCAAAACAAAAGCATTATCACATGCCACAGACAGCTGGAGCTCTGGCTGGGGGGCTGGGGGCGGGGAGGGGGGGAAGGAGCTGCAGAGTACCTTGCTCTCTCGATGGCTTCTGTTCGATGCACGTTGGAAAGCTGTCCCAGGCAAAACCGGTCTCCTCCAGAGGGATCCACGTAGCCATCAACGGTGACAGTGGGGCAGCTGGAGGGGACCTTAAACGTCTCCCCAACTTGCACGTCCATTTCGAAGTATGCAATGGAACACCAATACTCTGGAGCTGAAGGAAAGATACAACCAACTGAAAGGCACCCAAAAAAAAACCCCCCGGGAAACAACCCCAAATCCACACACCCACTCCTGACAATCGGTTACACCTCCTCTGGTCAAGGACAGGCTGGATAGGGCCTTAAGCAACTTGGTCTAGTGAGGAGGTGTTCCTGCCAGTGGCTGGGCTCCTTCCAGCACCTCAGCATCTCTCTGCAATGGGGAAGCCCACAACTGGACACAGCACTCAAAGGGTGGCCTGAGCAGTGCAGCCAGGAAGAAAAAGACCTGGGTGTAAGGGTAAAGAGTAGCTGAGGATGAGGCAGCAGTGTGCCCAGGTGGGCAGCAGAGCCAGTGGCATCCTGGGCTGGCTCAGGAGCAGTGTGGGTAGCAGGACAAGGGAGGTTCTTGTGCCCCTGTGCTCAGCACTGCTCAGGCCACCCCTGCAGTGCTGTGTCCAGCTCTGGGCTCCTGCATTGCAGAGAGCTGCTGAGGTGCTGGAAGGTGTTGAGAGCAGGGCAGCAAGGCTGGGGAGGGGCCTGGAGCACAGCCCTGTGAGGAGAGGCTGAGGGAGCTGGGGGGGTGCAGCCTGCAGCAGAGGAGGCTCAGGGCAGAGCTGATTGCTGCCTGCAGCTGCCTGCAGGGAGGCTGTAGCCAGGTGGGGTTGGGCTCTGCTGCCAGGCAGCCAGCAACAGAAGAAGGGGACAGAGGCTGAAGCTGTGCCAAGGCAGGGTCAGGCTGGAGGTGATTGGCACTGGAATGGGCTGCCCAGGGAGGTGATGGAGTGGCTGTGGCTGGAGGTGTTGCAGCAAAGCCTGGCTGGGGCACTGAGTGCCATGGTCTGGGTGGTTGGGCAGGGCTGGGTGCTAGGTTGGGCTGGCTGAACCTGGAGCTCTCTGCCAACCTGCCTGATTCTATGATTCTACAATGAGATCCCTTCTCAGCCTTCTCTTCTCAAGACTTAACAGCCCCAAGTCTCTCAGCCTCTCTCCACAGGGGAGATGCTCAAGTCCTCAAGTTCCCCATTCATCCCCAACAGCTGGCACGCTGGCAGCACAGAAAATCCTCAGCTGCTACCTCCTCCAGAGGAGCTAAGGTGACAGGACCCAAACGCAGCAGCCTGACAAGCCAAGAGGCAGAAAGAGCTCTCCCAGCGCCACAAGTGGCACTTGTGCATGGTGCAGCGCCGCGCCCAGCAGCACATCTCCTTGTCTGGAGACCTGTTTGTGGTAGGAAAGAATAAACCAAGCTGCCTGAAACCCTCTAAGTGCCCTTTTCTTAATTCAAATAAACACCCTGAGGAGTGAAGAGGGTGAAACCAACGGGGCTGAAAAAAAGACACACTAAGTAACGTGAAGCAGAGCTCAGCTGCAGCTCAGCTCAGCCAACAGCTGCCGGCAGTTGGATTGCTGCTACCAGATTAGCCACTGGGGCAGGGCAGACATCAGGGAAGTTTGCAGGCTTTTCAAGTATGCAGCTCTAAAGGGTTAAACCTCATGGGGGTGGTCTGAACCTGGCCCCAGGTCCTCCTGACTCCTGCCTGGAGGTGGCCTGAACCTGGATCCAGGTCACAGAATCAATCAGTCAGGGTTGGAAGGCACCACAAGGAGCAGCCAGTCCCAACCCTCTGCCATGCCCAGGGACACCCTACCCTAGAGCAGGCTGCACACAGCCTCAGCCAGCCTGGCCTCAAACACCTCCAGCCATGGGGCCTCAACCCCCTCCCTGGGCAACCCATCCCAGCCTCTCACCACTCTCATCACCAACAACTTCCTCCTCACCTCCAGCCTCACTCTCCCCACCTCCACCTTTGCTCCATCCCCCCCACTCCTGCCACTCCCTCACACCCTCAAAAGTCCCTCCCCAGCTTTTCTGTAGCCCCCTTCAGATCCTGTCAGGCCACAAGAAGGTCCCCTGGGAGCCTCCTCTGCTGCAGCCTGCACAGCCCCAACTCTTTCAGGCTGTGCTCACAGCAGAGCTGCTGCAGCCTCTCAGCATCCTCCTGGCCCTGCTCTGGACCCCTGCCAGCATCTCCACAGCCCTCTTGTCCCAGGGGCTCCAGAGCTGGATGCAGGACTCCAGGTGGGCTCTCAGCAGAGCAGAGCAGAGCAGAGCAGAGGAGAGGGGAAGAATCCCCTCCCTGGTTCTGCTGGCCACACTTCTGCTGCTGCAGCCCAGGCTCTGCTTGGCTCTCTGGGCTGCAAGTGCACACTGCTGGCTCCTGCTGAGCTTCTCCTCCCCCAGCACCCCCAAGTGCCTCTCCTCAGGGCTGCTCTGCAGCCTGGCACTGCCCAGCCTGGATTGGTGCTTGGCATTGCCTCGACTCAGATGCAGACTTAAATAAGACTCAAACCTCAAAGTTAGTTAGCTTAGATTTTACTCACCAGGATGATTTGATATAGGAGGCTGGAATGCAAGTTCATTGTGAACTGGCCCTTTAAAAGAAAGCAGAAGATTTTGCTTTACACCAGGTAAAATAAAAAGTTTTCTTTTTTGTTTTCCTATGAAACAAACAAAAAAAAAAAAGCCCAACCCCAAAACCAAACAACAAAGACTCATGAGGATGTCAAAAATCCCACAATTCTGAACCAACTGGCCCATTCTGACAGGAAAGAAAGATGCCCACAGAAGAATTTTACTCCTTCCTTAAAACTTAGGTGCTGAGTGAAGCAAAAAGCATCCCAAGAGAAAAAGCTGCATGCTGCTGAAGACAGACTCAGCCCCAGGAGAGAGAACAGAAACCACATGGAACTTAGGAGATCTAAGAGAAATGGGAGCTTGGCTTTACAACTCCCCCCAGGATGGGCAAGAAAAAGAATCAATGTACAGAGGTATAGGACAGAAATCACTCTTCAGTGGGTTCATCTGCCCAGGGAGGTGGTGGAGTCACTGTGCCTGGAGGGGACCAAGCAAAGCCTGGCTGGGGCACTTAGTGCCATGGTCTGGTTGATTGGGCAGGGCTGGGTGAGCTTGGAAGTCTCTGCCAATCTGCTTGGTTCTATTGCTCTGGCTAGGGCTGGGTGCTAGGTTTGGCTGGATGAGCTTGGAGGTCTCTTCCAACCTGCTTGATTCTAATATTCTGGACAGGGCTGGGTGCTAGGTTGGGCTGCATGAGCTTAGAATCATAGAATCATAGAATCTACCAGGTTGGAAGAGACCTCCAAGGTCATCCAGCCCAACCTAGCACCCAGCCCTAGCCAGTCAACTAGACCATGGCACTAAGTGCCCCAGCCAGGCTTGTCTTGAACACCTCCAGGGATGGCAACTCCACCACCTCCCTGGGCAGCCCATTCCAATGCCAATCACTCTCTCTGGCAACAACTTCCTCCTCACATCCAGCCTCAACCTCCCCTGGCACAGCTTGAGACTGTGTCCCCTTGTTCTGTTGCTGGTTGCCTGGGAGAAGAGACCAACCCCACCTGGCTACAACCTCCCTTCAGGTAGTTGTAGACAGCAATGAGGTCACCTCTGCTTGATTCTAATACTCTGGACAGGGCTGGGTGCTAGGTTGGGCTGCATGAGCTTGGAGGTCTCTTCCAATCTGGTTGACTCTATGAATGAATGCTGGTTTAGACTTAGCCATAAAAAACAGTCCCTGAAGATGGGGGGGGGGGGGGGGTAGGCACCCCTGGAGAAATAATTTGCTAAAGAAAAAAAATTACTGAGTCTGCTTCTAGTATTGGTCAATTTATTTCCTCCACTTTTACACAAACCAACCTCCCAGGCAGGAGAGAGCAAGGAGTAAGGCTCCGAGTTAAACACAGCATTCTGAGTTAAACACAGCATTGTAAAGCAACAGCAGCTTCTTCAACAGGATGTCAAAACAGGCACAACTTTGGAAGGTGTCAAAACATGCAACTTTCTGAAGTGAGAAACGGCAGCAGCCAAGAAAAGCTCTCTGTGGTATCACCAGTCAGTCACAAACACAGATCAGGGGAAGATACAGGCACATTTATAGAGTAGCTACAGCACCACCCAAGTTTTCACATCTCTCTGCTTCTGAGGAGTGAGGTGGTAACTGAAGTGGCATCCTAGCAGGACTTTTGAGGGTGTCAGGGAGTGGCAGGAGTGGGGGGGATGGAGCAAAGCTGGAGGTGGGGAGAGTGAGGCTGGAGGTGAGGAGGAAGTTGTTGGTGATGAGAGTGGTGAGAGGCTGGGATGGGCTGCCCAGGGAGGTGGTTGAGGCCCCATGGCTGGAGGTGTTTGAGGCCAGGCTGGCTGAGGCTGTGTGCAGCCTGCTCTAGGGTAGGGTGTCCCTGGGCATGGCAGGGGGGTTGGGACTGGCTGATCCTTGTGGTGCCTTCCAACCCTGACTTTCTGGAACACTTTCTGTGAGGAGAGGCTGAGGGAGCTGGGGGTGTGCAGCCTGTAGAAGAGGAGGCTCAGGGCAGATCTCATTGCTCTCTACAACTACCTGAAGGGAGGCTGTAGCCAGGTGGGGTTGGCCTCTTCTCCCAGGCAACCAGCAATAGAACAAGGGGACACAGTCTCAAATTGTGCCAGGGGAGGTTCAGGCTGGATGTTAGGAGGAAGTTGTTGTCAGAGAGAGTGATTGGCATTGGAATGGGCTGCCCAGAGAGGTGGTGGAGTAGCTGTGCCTGGAAGTGTTGAAGCCAAGCCTGGATGAGGCACTTAGTGCCATGATCTGGTTGACTGGCCAGGACTGGGTGCTAGGTTGGGCTGGATGAGCTTGGAGCTCTCTTCCAACCTGCTTGATTCTATGACTCAACAATCTCCTTGGGTCCCTTCCAACCCCTGACATCCTGTGATCTGTGTGATTCTGTTATGAACAATCCAAAATCTCCCTCTCTGGAGTCTTTCCAGGCCTGTCTGGATGCGTTCCTGTGTGACCTGAGCTGCACTGTATGGTCCTGCCCTGGCAGAGGGGTTGGACTCGATCCCTTTGTGTCCCTTCCAACCCCTGACATCCTGTGATCTGTGTGATTCTGTTATGAACAACCAAAAAGCTTCCTTCTCTGGAGACTTTCACGGCCTGTCTGGATGCGTTCCTGAGCTGCACTGTATGGTCCTGCCCTGGCAGAGGGGTAGGACTCGATGGATCTCTTTGGGTTCCTTCCAACCCCTGACATCCTGTGATCTCTGTGACTCTGTTATGAACAACCAAAAAGCTTCCTTCTCTGGAGTCTCCTTCTCTAGAGACTTTCCAGGCCTGCCTGGATGCATTCCTGAGTTGGACTGTATGGTCCTGCTCTGTCAGAGGGGTAGGACTCAATGATCTCTTTGGGTTCCTTCCAAGCCCTGACACCCTGTGAGCCTGTGAAAGAGAGCCCTTATCACCCAGCAGAACTGATGTGGAGCTCTGCACTACTCACAGTAATGTCCAGGGTGCATAGGTGGGTGATGCTGAAGATGGCCATTCTGGTGGTGAGGTATGGTAGGTGTGTAGGCTGCTGTCCGACTTCCAGTCCAAGATGTTGTACTATCTGGAAGAAGAGAGGAGTGGGTTGGTTTTTAAGGGGAGTTTATCCTCCTCTCTTTTCTAATCCTCTACATTCTCCTGAACATTTGGAAACTGGTTTTAGGAAAGCTAAGGAGTAGTGCACGTATGTGATATACTCACTGTGATGGTAAGTAGCTGGCTGAGCTGTAAACCCATTCTGCTGAGCTCCTGGCTGAGGCCCTGAAGCAATCTGTAAGAGTCCATCACTATGGCTACCTGTCAATATACTGGGAGGTTGACCTGGTAAAAGAACACACTACCTATTCATGAACGTTCCAAAACTATAACGCAGAGCTCAGCACTACTGGCTAGGAGACGACACCCAGCTGAGGGACACACACTTCTTACAAGCTTGCTTTCAGCTTGCCTTTTTGTTGTTGGTTGTTTGCCTCTTTGGTTTTGTTCTGCCACCCACCAGAGTGTCTTAAGGAAAACCTCAAACCTCCACCAGGGCAATTTTGACTCTGACACTCCTGAGCGTTCCATAAGCACGCAGAGAACTCTGTTTATCAACTGCAGCTTTGTTTGGCTCACATCAATCTCTCTCAGCTCACATCTATCTCTCTTGGCTCATATCTCTCTCTCAGCTCACATCTCTCTCTATCTCCTTTTTTATCCAGCTTGAAAGGCAAGAAGCAGAAGAGAGGTCAGAGGTTTTAGCTGGAGGAGATGAATTCTAAGAGCAGCAGCCAACAACAGGTCCAATAAATCGCTTGTTTACTGCGTTGCTTCTGTACCCAAGGAGGACACTCAAGATTTAGGCAAACTAAAGAGTGTTATCAATAAAATAAGAGCAAACTAAAGAGTGTTATCAATAAAATAAGAGCAAACTAAAGAGTGTTATCAACAAAATAAGAGCTATGTTACTTATAAATAACAGATTAATGAATAATATAACACAGTAATAATATTTCTGTTAATCACATTAACAGAAATATTAATTTCTAGTAAATACATCAACTTACACATTACTATAAATTAAGGTAATTAATAAACACCTATTTATACAACATATTTAAATAAGAGATATGCTATTTGTGAATGACAGGCTTATAAATAACATGGCAACACATTAATATTTGCATTAATTGTATTAATAGAAATATTAATGTGTAGCACTTACATCAATGTATATTAATTACATTCATTTATAGTAATATAGGTAAATTAGCTATGAATAGCACATTTAAATAAGAGCTATGTTACTTATAAATAATATATTTATGCATAACATACTAATCATTAATGTTTCTATTAATTACATTAATAGCAATATTAATTTATAGTAATTATGTCAATGAATATTAACTACATTCATTTATATTAATATAGACAACACATCTATAAATAACATTAAAATAAGAGCTATGTTATTTATAAATAACATATTTATGCATAATATAACATAACCCATTAATATTTCTATTAATTACATTAATACCAATATTAATTTATAGTAATTATGTCAATGTATATTTATGCATAATATAACATCCTAATCCATTAATATTTCTATTAATTATATCAATAGCAATATTAATATATAGTAATTATATCAATGTATGTTAATTACATTCATTTATATTAATATAGACAACACATCTATAAATATTTAAAGAGCTATGTCATTTATAAATAACAGATTTATGCATAACATACTAATCCATTAATGTCTCTATTAGCTACATTAATAGCAATATGAATTTATAGCAATGTATATTGACTATATTCATATTAATATAGACAATACATCTATAAATAACATTTAAATAAGAGCTATGTTATTTATAAATACCATATTTATGCATATTATAACATGATAACCCATTAATATTTCTATTAATTACATTAATACCAATATTAATTTATAGTAATTATGTCAATGTATATTGACTACATTAAAATAGACAACACATCTATAAATAACAGATTTAAATAAGAGCTCTGTTATTTATAAATAACAGATTTATGCATAACATCCTAACCCATTAATATTTCTATTAATGACATTAATAGCTATATTAATTTATAATAATTATGTCAATGTATATTGAATACATTAATATAGACAACACATCTACAAATACTGAAGTAAGAGCTATGTTATCTATAAATAACAGATTTATGCATAGCATACTAATCCATTAATGTTTCTATTAATTACATTAATAGGAATATTCATTTATAGTAATTATCTCAATACATATTAACTACATTCGTTTATATTAATACAGAAAACACATCTATAAATAACGTGTTACTTATAAATAGTAGACATAAATAGTTGACAGAAATATAGACAACACATTTATAAATAGCAGTCAAATAACAGAAGAGCTATTTTATAACTATTTTCAATTAATATAACATATTAATCCATTAATATATGAATCAACTACATTAATTGTTATAATAATTTATACTACTTATAGGTATATTATTTTATACCAATATAGGCAACATATTTATAAATAACATAACCTAGATTAAGATTTGTGTTAACTATATTAATACTTATATTATTAGTAACTTATAAATAACATATCCTCTAAAATACATTACTATTTATATCAGCTATACTAATATTTACATTAATTTATAGTGACTATGAACTTTTGCTAATTGTATTCTACTAATTTGGTGATTATATTAATTTACACTAATATTTCTATTAATTTATAGGTATATAAATTGTTTCTATTGATAAAAAATAATACAATGTAATTATAAATGGCATAAACAATATATGCTGATATTTTAATGTCTATATTAATAATATTATAGCCATTGTATCAACCTACACTAATTGTTTCTATTTATATCAATTAATACAATGTAATTACAAATTGCATAAACAATATATGTTGATAATTTTAATGTTTATATTAACTACATTAATATTTCTATTAATTTATAGCCATTATATCAACCTACACTAATTGTTTCTATTTATATCAATTAATACAATGTAATTATAAATTGCATAAACAATATATGTTGATAATTTTAATGTTTATATTAACTACATTAATATTTCTATTAATTTATAGCCATTGTATCAACCTACACTAATTGTTTCTATTTATATCAATTAATACAATGTAATTACAAATTGCATAAACAATATATGTTGATAATTTTAATGTTTATATTAACTACATTAATATTTCTATTAATTTATAGCCATTATATCAACCTACACTAATTGTTTCTATTTATATCAATTAATACAACATAATTATAAATGTCATATGTAAAAACAATGTATGCTGATATTTTTATGTCTATATTAACTATATTAATATTTCTATTAATTTATAGGTAACATATTGACCTACACTAATTGTTTATATTGATATAAATTAATACAATGTAATTATAAATGCCATATGTATAAACAATGTCTGTTGACACTTCAATGTTTATATTAACTATATTAATACTTCTATTAATTTATAGTTATTATATCCACCTAAACTAATTGTTTCTATTAATATAAATACAGTATGATTATAAATGCCCTACATATATACAATGTATGTTGACATTTTAATGTCTATATTAACTATATTAATATTTCTATTAATGTATAGTTATTGTATCAACTTACACTAATTGTTTATGTTGATATAAATGAATACAACATCATTATAAATAACATGTTTATAAATATGTTGATATATTTATATTAGATATATTAATATTTCTATTAATCTACATCTATTACAGGAATTGACACTAATTGTTTATATTGATATAAATGAATACAACATAGCAATAAATAACATAGTTATAAATAATATGTTAACATATTTATATTTATATTAGATATATTACTGTTTCTATTAATTTACAGCTATTATAGCAATTGACACTAATTGTTTATATTGATATAAATGAACACAACATAGCAATAAATAACATAGTTATGAATAATATGTTAACATGTTTGTGTTTATATTAGATATATTAATGTTTCTATTAATTTGCAGCTATTATAGCAATTGACACTAATTGCTTATATTGATATAAATGAATACAACATAGTTATAAATAACATATTTCTAAATAATACATGTTAACATATTGTCTATATTAATGTTTATATTAATTATATTAATATATTGATTTATAGTAATTACGCCAATTCATATTAAATTCATAGCAATACACACAACATACTTATAAATATTTAACATAAGAGCTCTGTTACTTATAAATAACAGAACATATTAATGCATTAATATTTACATTAATTAATATGACAGCATTTATCTCAACTTACTCTAATTATATTTACATTAATATAAAGAACATTTATAAATACCATTTAAATAAGATAGACATTATTTATAAATAACATGTTTATAAATAACATTACTGATTATATTAATTCCTATCAATTAGATGAATTACTATCAGTTAGATGAATTCCTATCAATTAGATTTAATCCATATCAATTAGATGTATTCCTATCAATTAGATGAATTCCTATCAGTTAGATGAATTCCTATCAATTAGATTTAATCCATATCAATTAGATGAATTCCTATCAATTAGATGAATTCCTATCAGTTAGATGTATTCCTATCAGTTAGATGAATTCCTATCAATTAGATTTAATCCATATCAATTAGATGAATTCCTATCAGTCAGATGTATTCCTATCAGTTAGATGAATTCCTATCAATTAGATTAATTCCTATCACCTAGATGAATTCCTACCAGTTAGATGAATTCCTATCAATTAGATTTAATCCATATCAATTAGATGAATTCCTATCAGTCAGATGTATTCCTATCAGTTAGATGAATTCCTGTCAATTAGATTAATTCCTATCACCTAGATGAATTCCTATCAGTTAGATGAATTCCTATCAATTAGATTTAATCCATATCAATTAGATGAATTCCTATCAGTCAGATGTATTCCTATCAGTTAGATGAATTCCTATCAATTAGATTTAATCCATATCAATTAGATGTATTCCTATCAATTAGATGAATTCCTATCAGTTAGATGAATTCCTATCAGTTAGATGAATTCCTATCAGTTAGATGAATTCCTATCAGTTAGATTTAATCCATATCAGCTAGATGAATTCCTGTCAGTTAGATGAATTCCTATCAATTAGATTTAACCCATATCAATTAGATGAATTCCTATCAATTAGATGAATTCCTACCAGTTAGATGAATTCCTATCAGTTAGATTTAATCCATATCAATTAGATGAATTCCTATCAATTAGATTTAATCCATAACAATTAGATGAATTCCTATCAATTAGATGAATTCCTATCAGTTAGATGAATTCCTATCAGTTAGATTTAATCCATATCAATTAGATGAATTCCTATCAATTAGATTTAATCCATATCAATTAGATGAATTCCTACCAGTGAGATGAATTCCTATCAATTACATTACTTTCTATCAATTACATTACTTTCTATCAGTTGTTATTTATGTTCATACAAATAGCACCTTTATAAGTAACATAGCTGTTATTTAAAAGCTCAGGAGTTTTCAATAGCTGCACTCCTTCCTGACCCAAGTTATTGCTTGTTTCTGATTCGTTCTCCCAAAGAAGAGCGTTTCAGGAACGATCCTCAGCTGGACAGTGAAACCCTACAGGTGATTTCAGAACAGGGCAACAGGATCTGATTTTACAAGGCTTCAGCTCAGCCATCAACACTGATCTGATCAGCAGCCTCACACTTGCACCCTCCAACTGGTGTGGCTAGCAGAATACAACACACTGAAAACTATAAACAAGTCCTTCCCCTCCCCACACCCCCCATCCTCTTGGCTCCAACAACTACAGCACTGATGAGGAAAGGATATTGACTTTAAAGAGGGAATGCTATTAAATGGACTACAGCTTTCCTCTGCTGGAGGCAAACAGAGAGATCACATCTCAGCTTGGCCAGAGCATCCTTAGCTTGATCAACAAAGCTGTCAGCGGGAAGTGAAGAACGTTATCAAAACACTACCCCACCACAATCGACAGTGGATGGCATAGAATCCATTGCATTCAGGCACCTTTGATACTCAAGTGACAGAGAGTACATGAAATGCCTCCAAATCTCTTGGTTTCCCTACACTAGGGCTGCAGGACACTGTCCTTAACTGCTTCACTGTCCTGCTGGAGGGAGTGAGGTGTGAGGCTTGATGCTGATTAGGTGATGATGTTTCTCTTCCACTTGCACCAAAGGCACACAGAAAAGAAACACTGCAACACTCCAATGGCCTCCTGAAAACTATTAATTAAGGCAGTCACTCTGGCAATACAGTGAGCCATTACAAAGCTAATCCAGTTGAAACTGGGAGATGCATTTTATCAGCTGTGGGACATCACACAATGGTCTGAAGCCTCTTAATAATGCCACCCCACAGCATATATCCATCTGATGATTTAATAAAGTGGCAAAATTCTTCATTCCAACAGCAATTACCACACCATCAGCCAGAATGTTTGGTCAGTGGTCAGCTGTTATAACCTGGTATCACTCTGGCATAGCCAAATCAGCCCTGTAACATTCCTACAGTGTCAATCTCACTGAAATCATGACTGAGTCAACCAGGAAAAGCTGCTCCAATCATCCTCAGGATTCAAACCTTCTGTTAACCCTCCCCAGGGGCTCTCTAGACTAAGAGGTTACCACTCCCCAGGGGCTGCCTAGATCCTGAGGTTAATCCACCCCAGGGGCTGCCTAGACCCAGAGGTTAACCCTCCCCAGGGGCTGCCTAGACTCAGTGGTTACCACTCCCCAGGGGCTGCCTAGACCCCGAGGTTATCCCTCCCCAGGAGCTGCCCAAACCCAGAAGTTAACACTCCTCAGGGGCTGCCTAGACCCAGAGGTTAACCCTCAGCTCGGGCAGCCCAGACCCAGAGTTTAACCCTCCCCAGCAGCTGCCTAGACCCAGAGGTTAACTCTCAGCTGGGGCAGTCCAGACCCAGAGGTTAACACTCCCCAAAGGCTGCCTTAGACCCAGAGGTTAACCCTCCCCAGCAGCTGCCTAGACCCAGAGGTTAACCTTCAGCTGGGGCAGCCCAGACCCAGAGTTTAACACTCCCCAGGGGCTGCCTTAGACCCAGAGGTTAACCCTCAGCAGGCTGCCCAGACCACGCTGCCACAGGCTCCACCAGTGCCTCATGGCAGCCTGGAGATCCACTCTGGCCAAACCCAGTGGTCACCTTTTGAGCTCTCCCACTTTCAGTTTAGCATTTGCGCACCCTCTCGAAGATCTTACTTGTTGAAGCCACAGGAATGTTGGGGAAGTTAGTGGTGCTGGTAGTGCTAGCCTCGGTGGGAGCCAGCATGGCTGGGGTGCTATAAGGCTCTGTAGATGCCCTGTTGCTGGGTGGGTGCTGGATGGTCTGGACTGAATGGCCTTCAGCAGAAGACAAGGATGGCTGCCCCTCGTAGTCATGAACGTACTCGTCTTTCACCAGCATGCTTGACGGAGCTGTGGAGAAGCAATCTGGTTAAAACAAGCCAACCCCTGCCTCAGGGCTTTCACTACCAATTGCACTGCCGCTTTTCCAAGCAGTCACAGGGCTACGAAAGCTACCTCCATAAACACTGCTGCAGCACTCCTCTAAATGACAAATAAACACTTCCCAGCCGGCAAGCAGCAAAAGCTGTAAGCAGAACTGGATGGGCAGAGCAAAGTGTTTATTTGGCTGACTGCTCTCAAACAAGCACTTCTGTCCCACGGCAAGGGCTCCTGAGAGCGTTCTGTGCTCCAGCTCATCACCGTGTGATTGGATTTGGTTAATAAAAGGTGGGGAGGGGAAATGCTCTTTTTGTCAAGCACTTGACTGTTTCTGCCGTAGCTAACAGACTAATTCCTGGTCTCTTCAGCAAGGACATAAAGCTCTGATGAAAAACAGAGATAGGTGTAACCCATCAGTGCAGCCCACAAAAGCCTTCCTGCATCCCCTTAAGAGACTCCCATCTCAACCTAAACGGTTCTGTGACCCTCTACTGCACACAGGAGTGTTAAGGAAATGACCACCCCCAAATTAGAAGCACAGCATTAACCCCTAAGCAGTGCAACACTTAAGAGTGCAGCTCCTCACTCAGCACATGCAAGGCAGGGATTGCCCTCCCTGTCCTGAGCAGCACTGAGACCACATTTCAAACCCTGGGGTCAGCTGTGGGTCCCTCACTCCAAGGAGGATGCTGAGGAGATGGAGTCTGTCCAGAAAAGGGCAACAAAGCTGGGGAAGGGTCTGAAGAACAGGGCTGGGGAGGAGCAGCTGAGGGAGCTGGGAGTGTTTAGCCCAGAGGAGGCTGAGGGGAGACCTGGCTCTCTACAGCTCCCTGAGAGGAGGCTGCAGAGAGGTGGGGATTGCTTTATTCTCCCTGGTATCAGGTGACAGAAGCACAGGGGATCGAAAGGGACCTCCAGAGCTCACCCAGTCCAACCCCCTCCCCGCCAGAGCAGGGCCACACAATCCAGCTCAGGTCACACAGGAGCACATCCAGACAGGCCTGGAAAAGCTCCAGAGAAGGAGACTCCACAACCTCCCTGGGCAGCCTGTGCCAGGGCTCTGGGACCCTTCCAGGCAAGAAGTTCCCCTTGTGCTGAGCTGGAACCTCCTGTGCTGTACCTCATACCACAACCATTTGCCCCCTGTCCTACCCCAGGGCACAACCAAGAAGAGGTTGTCCCCTCCCTTCTGAGCCCCCAGCCCTCAGAGATTTATACACATTGATTAGACCCCCTCTAAGCCTTCTCTTCACCAGACCAAACAGCCCCAGGCCCCTCAGCCTCTCCTCAAGAGGAAATGGCCTGGAACTGTGCCAGAGGAGGTTTACACTGGCGATCGGAAGAAACATCTCCAGTGAAAGGGCTCTCAGACACTGGAGGAGGCTGCCCAGAGAGGCAGTCACACCTCCCTTCCCTGGAGGTGCCTGAACAGAACAGCACACCACAGAAATGTGTTTCTGAGGGACGTGGATGGGCAGCAACCTTGGAACAATTAGATAACGGTTGGGGCAAAATGACCCTAAAGTCTTTTCCAGCCAGAACTGTCCTGGGACTCCACACTGCGTCTGGAAGCAGATCACCATCACCACTACAGCTCATTCATAGAACCAGGCAGGTTGGCAGAGAGCTCCAAGATCATCCAGCCCAACCTAGCACCCAGCCCTGCCCAACCACCCAGACCATGGCACTCAGTGCCCCAGCCAGGCTTGGTTGCAACACCTCCAGCCACAGCCACTCCACCACCTCCCTGGGCAGCCCATCCCAGTGCCAATCACTCTCTCTGCCAGGAACTTCCTCCTCACAGCCAGCCTAGACCTGCCCTGCCACAGCTTCAGCCTCTGTGCCCTGCTTCTGTCCCTGGCTGCCTGGCAGCAGAGCCCAACCCCACCTGGCTACAGCCTCCCTGCAGGCAGCTGCAGGCAGCAATCAGCTCTGCCCTGAGCCTCCTCTGCTGCAGGCTGCACCCCCCCAGCTCCCTCAGCCTCTCCTCACAGGGCTCTGCTCCAGGCCCCTCCCCAGCCTTGCTGCCCTGCTCTCAACACCTTCCAGCACCTCAGCAGCTCTCTGCAATGCAGGAGCCCAGAGCTGGACACAGCACTGCAGGGGTGGCCTGAGCAGTGCTGAGCACAGGGGTGGGCACAAGAACCTCCCTTGTGCTGCTGCCCACACTGCTCCTGAGCCAGCCCAGGATGCCACTGGCTCTGCTGCCCACCTGGGCACTGCTGCCTCCTCTGCAGCTGCTCTCTCACAGCACCCCCAGGGCCCTCTCTGCCTGCCTGCTCTCAGCCACTCTGGCCCCAGCCTGCAGAGCTGCTTGGGCTTGCTGTGGCCAAAGTGCAGAACCTGCCCTTGGCCTTGTTCACTCTCATGCCCTTGGCCTCTGCCCACCCATGCAGCCTGGCCAGGTCCCTCTGCAGGGCTCTGCTGCCCTCCAGCAGCTCCACACTGCTCCTAGCTCGGTGCCAGCTGCACACTCACTGCTGCTGCACTCAGTGCCCTGCTCCAGAGCATCACTGAAGACACTGACCAGGACTGTGCCCAGCACTGCTCCCTGGGGCACAGCACCAGTGCCAGCTGCCAGCTGCCTGTGGCACCATTCACCACCACTCTCTGGGCCCTGCCCTCCAGCCAGTTCTTGACCCATCTCACAGTGACTCTGCCCCAGCCAGGAGCTGCCAGCTGTGCCAGGAGCTGCTGGTGGCAGACACTTCTATGTACCCCCTGAGCACACTCAAGTGAAAAGCCCCTCGTGCCACATGAGCTCCCCACGCTCACGTTTAGATACAGCCTCCCATGTATTAAAATCTCTTCTTCCTGCTGCAAAAACAACCCCAGCAGCACAAGGGGAACACTCAGCCTGCATTTAACTGCTGGCTGGTGAGCTTGGAGTGAGTACAACAGGATCATTTTTCAGCAGGCACAGGTTAAGGATGCAAATCACTAGAGAGCAGGCTGCAAGTTAGAGCCTGTTAAGAGTTTGCTGGGGGGATTTTTTTTTTAAGCCATTTGATTTTTTTTGTTCTTGACTACTTCCTATAATGAGCCCCCCACCAAACAAAAAAAAAAAAAAAAGAAAAAGTCCCTCACTGGATTATCCAAATTTCCTTCTCTATGAGTTATTTTTTCTGGAAAGGGGGAAAACAAAACAAAACCTCCACACAAGCAAAAGCAAATCAGGTTTGAAACAAAGCCTTTAGCCAGCCTGCACAATCCAAATGCATCATTTCTGTATGCTGCTCACTGCACATTTAATCTCCCATCTCTCTCATCTTTCAGGGACAGCAAGAACACCCTCTGTGCAACTGCATATTAAACAGGATCCCTACCATCTCCTTGTTAAACTACTTATTAAGCCGTAAGCCTTTCTTCTCCACTCGGTTAATGAGTACCCCCACACAGGTGCACACATGGCTGGGTGTCAGGATGGGCCTTTTTAGCAGCACTCAAAAGAACCCCAGCACGGTGTGGGTGAGAAGGGAGCTCTGCAGATCACTCAGTCCAACCTCCTCTGCTCAAGCAGGGCACCCACAGCAGCTTGCCCAGCAGCACAATGGCCAGGGGGCGGTTGGAAGCTCTCCGCACAAGGAGACGCCACAGCCTCTCTGGGCAGCCTGCTCCAGGCCTCCAGCACCCTCACAACAAAGAAGTTTCATTTCCTGTTCAGATGGCTCCACTTTGTGCCCACTGCCCCTTCTGCTGTCCCCTGGGCACCACTGACAAGAGCCTGGCCCCAGCCTCTTGCCCCTCCACTCCGAGCACTGCTCAGACGCCCTTTGGGGCTGCTCTTCTGCAGGCTCAACACATGGAATTGACTGTATTTGGGGGGAACAAACATGTTTAAGGGTACTTGGTTTCAAATCAATCACTGAAGAGCTAATTTTAAGTGGCACTGGCATCTGCTCTAAGCTGCAAAGTGTCCTTGTGGCACTGCCAATGCTCTGTGCAGATCAAGGAAGGAGCAAATACAAAGGTCATCCATAAAATGCTCTGAAGTTGTAGGCAGATTTCTAGAAGAGACATGTAATCTTCCTGCTCTGCAGAAATACTGCTCTGGTCCCAGGTCAATTCCATCTCTTAGGTCTACCAGCACTTCTGCAAGCCCATCATAGTTATGCTTCAAACTAGAAGGGCATGAAGTGATTTCCCACTGGGATGGGCTGCCCAGGGAGGCACTGTCCCTGGAGGTGTTCGGGAGGAGACTGGATGGGGCACTTGGTGCCATGGTCTGGTTGACTGGATGGGGCTGGGTGCTAGGTTGGACTGGATGATCTTGGCGGTCTCTTCCAACCTGGTTGATTCTATGATTCTATGAAGCAACCCCAGGGCTCTCAGCCTTTGCTCCTCACGGAGATGTTCCAAGCTCCTCAGCAGCTCTGCAGCCTCTGCTGGACTTTCTCCAGTAGTTCCCTGTCTCTCTTAAGCCTTGTCTCCAGTTTGGGCTGCACAGTTCAAGCTGTGGCCTCACCAGGGCAGAGCAGTAGGGGAGGAGAACCTCCCTTGACCTACTGGGCACACTCTCAACGCACCACAGGAACCCACTCTACCATGAGGACTCCTGTTTTTCTGTTCTCCTGGGTTTTAGCAAGCACAACAGCCAACAGAACTGCTTACCAGAACTCTGCAGTGTCAGTCCTGAGAGATCTTTAAAAAGAAGAAGAAAAGGCAGTGTGGAGGATTACACACACAAGAGATCTTCAACAAGGTTTTGAACATCAAGACTATAAATCTCCATTAATTAGTACTACAGATGCTACACATCACCCACACCCTCCACCCCCAACTCTATCACAACACAAGCCTCCATGCCAAGTTATTTCCAGGATCACAGCTTAAACAGGAAGGGCTTAAAGTAAAGCCACAAACTGCTCTTTCACACGTGGAATCAATGAGCAACTCCATTAAGAAGCTGGACAAGAGCATATGAGAGTTAACTGCTAACAAAGATCATTAATGCTACTAAATCCAGGCCTGTTGCTTTCTGCAGCCAGGAGGGGAAATAAAGGAGGGTTTTTTTTCCATTCAATTCCCACTGCTCTACCTTAAATCAAGAGTGGACTTACCGATGCCAGGCGACACTACACGCTCATAATGGTAAGGGTTTACACAGACACTGTCACATTTTAAGTCAAAAGCATACTGACAATATTTAACATGCTTGAGTTCATTTTTATGAAGATCAGGCCACCTCCAAAGACGAGCATAAATCACATGAGGGAATCCCTTGCGACCAGCCACCTGAAAAAGAGGGAAAGTTAAGACACGTTAAGTTGACTTAGGACATAAGAACAGCCCTGAGGAGAGGGACCTGGGGGTGCTGCTAGAGGAGAAGCTCAATAGGAGCCAGTAGTGAGCTCTTGCAGCCCAAAGAGACAAACAGAGCCTGGGCTGCAGCAGGAGTAGTGTGGGCAGCAGGGTGAGGGAAGTGATCCTGCCCCTCTGCTCTGCACTGCTGAGACCCCACCTGGAGTGCTGCATCCAGCTCTGGAGCCCCTGGGACAAGAGGGATGTGGAGATGCTGGAAGGGGTCTAGAGAGGGGCTACAAGGATGAACAGAAGGCTGGAGCTGCTCTGCTGTGAGGACAGACTGAAAGCGTTGGGGCTGTGCAGGCTGGAGCAGAGGAGGCTCCCAGGTGACCTTCTTGTGGCCTTCCAGGATCTGAAAAGGGAGCTATAAGAAAGCTGGGGAGAGACTTCTGAGGGTGTGAGGGAGTGCCAAGATTGGGGGGAATGGAGCAAAGCTGGGGTTGGGGAGAGTCAGGCTGGAGGCGAGGAGGAAGTTGTTGATGATGAGAGTGGTGAGAGGCTGGAAGGGATTGCCCAGGGAGGGGGTGGAAGCCTCATGCCTGGAGGTGTTTCAGGCTGGGCTGGATGAGGCTGTGGCCAGCCTGATCTAGTGTGAGGTGTTCCTGGGCATGGCAGGGGGGTTGGAACTGGCTGATCCTTGTGGTCCCTCCCAGAGCTACGGCTGGGATGAAGTACTAAGTGGTGTCACCTAGTAAGGAGCAAAGCTGGAAGAGGACAAAGACCACCACAACCTCCCTCCATCATCAAAGTATCAACAACAACAAAAAAACCCAAACAGGTGGTGTGAAGTTTACCCAAGTTCTCCGCACAGCAGGGGTAAAATCCTAACAGGGTCTGGTTAAACTCAATACAAAGTTGATTCTTCAAAGAAAGAAAACCAAAACCAAAACAAAAACAAAAAAAAAAGACCTAGATACAAACTGGCAGCAGCAGAATTGGTGCTTAACATTGTACTATGGAGACCTTCCTCACCCTGGAGGATGAAGCTTCAGACTGGAAGAAGAGGAACAAAGGTGCTAAGCTATGCTATAAGGAATTCACAAGAAGGGTGGCAGTACTGAAATAAAAACTAGATCTTGATTTTAAGGTAGGCACAAAGTAGTCAGCAAACAAAGAAATAAGGGAATCACAGAATGCTAAGGGTTGGAAGGAGCCTCTAAAGATCATCCAGTCCAAACCCCCCCGGCTAGAGCAGGACCACCCAGGACAGGTCACAGAGAAAGGCATTCAAGTCGATTCTGAGTATCCAGTGAAGCAGACCTCACAACCTCTCTGGGCAGCCTGCTCTCAGGGCTCTGCCACCCTCACAACCAAAGCTATGCAGGTACTCCCTACAGAGAGAGAGTGATTGGCACTGGAATGGGCTGCCCAGGGAGGTGGTAGAGCGCACACTCCTGGAGGTATTGAAGCCAAGCCTGGCTGGGGCACTTAGTGCCATGGTCTGGTTGATTGGGCAGGGCTGGGTGCTAGGCTGGGCTGGGTGAGCCTGGAGCTCTCTGCCAACCTGCTGGATTCTATGATTCTAAGGGGCACTGGTGAAGTTGAGGCATAGAAAGCTCCATGGAAACATATGAAAAACATTTTTCTCTGTGAGTGACAGAACCCTGAACAGGCTGCCCAGGGTGGGGTTGTGGAGTGTCCCTCTCTGGAGCTAACCAAAGCCTGCCTGGATGTGTTGCTGTGTGATCTGCACTGGGTACTCCTGCTCTGGCAGGGAGGGGGTTGGAATGGATGAGCTGTGGAGGTCCCTTCCAGCCCCTGGCATCCTGTAATTCTGTAACCAGATCTGGTATGTGGCCCTGCTTTTTACTGCCCCCCAAAAAACAGCTGATACAACCTCTCTGGAAAAAGTAACTATGACTAACTACTGCAGCAGCCACCAAATGGGGTTGAAGGGTTGGAGACGCCAGAGAGGAGCTCCTCTTCCTCACTCACTCCTGCACTGCAACAGGCTGCCCAGAGAGGTTGTGGATTCTCCTCTGGAGACTCTCCAGACTCATCTGGACACGTTCCTGTGCACACTACCAAAGGTGGCCCTGCTTTGGCAGGGGGATTGGACTCAGTCTCTGGAGGTCTCTTTCAACCTGTAACATTCTATGATTCTTTGCAGTGAGGGTGGGGAAAGACTGGCATAGGTTTCCCAGGGAGGTTGTGGAGCACAGAAGCACAGGTTGAGGGTGGTGAGACCCTGGCACAGGTTTCCCAGGGAGGCGAGACCCTGGCACAGGTTTCCCAGGGAGGCTGTGGAGCACAGAAGCACAGGTTGAGGGTGGTGAGACCCTGGCACAGGTTTCCCAGGGAGGTTGTGGAGCACAGAAGCACAGAATGTGATCTTTGATCACATTCTGTGCTTCTGTGCTCCACAACCTCCCTGGAGGTGTTCAGGACCAGTTTGACTGAGACCTCTGAGTGACCTGTTCTAGTGGGAGGTGTCCTTGCCTAAGGCATATGTGGTTTGAAGTGGATGAGCTTTGAGATTCCTTCCAACCTAAACCATTCTGTGATTCTCTGACTTCCCCTGATTCTCCTCCAGCTCCACCAGCGGAGGCAAACCTTTTGCTCTGTCACTGTTAGCTCACCTGAAGCCTCCCATCCAGCGTCCTCTGTATTGTGACACACTTGCTGGGGTGAGCTCCGTTGGTGGTGATGGCTGTGATCAGAGAATCCAGTTCATCCTTCTTCTCCTTCAGCTTCTTCACCAGGCTCTCGATGGCGCGCTTGGCAAAGGTCTCGCTCTCCCCGCCCTGGCGATGGCACATCAAGCTGTGGACAATGCTCAGACAAGCATCATTACTTGTTGGTGTGTTGGTAATAGACATATTGTCCATTGGTCACAGCTTTTGGGTGCAGGGGGTGGGGGTTGTTCTTCCTTTCAGATCAAGTGCCAGGCAGAGGGCTGTGATGCTGGTCAGGCTGATGAAGAAGAGATGCTCCAAGAGCTGGGTGCGAGGCCTCTCGGTGAAACCTAGGAGGGGAAAAAGACCTGCGTTAGAATTGGGCTACAACACCCTGCAGAGCACACAGAGGAGCTCCTCTCTCTTCTTAACCTTTCTTTCCCTCCCCTTATTTTTAAAGGTCTTTATTTTTAATTCTTTTTTTTTTTAAGCTTGTTTTTACTTTTTTAATTCAATTTTCCTTTTAATTCTCTTTTCTTATTTTTCATTGATTTTCATTGGATTTTCTATTCTCTTTCAACTTACTTTCATGCTCTTTGGCTTTCATTTGATTTTCATTGGATTTTCTATTTTCTTTCAACTTACTTTCATGCTCTTTGGCTTTCATTTGATTTTCATTGGATTTTCTATTTTCTTTCAACTTACTTTCATGCTCTTTGGCTTTCATTTGATTTTCACTGGATTTTCTATTTTCTTATAATATTCTGTCAATTTATTTGATACTCTCTGATTTTATTTTGGCATCCTTTCTATTTAGATTTTTACTTCCTTTTGATTCACCTTCAATTTTGACTTAGTTTGATTCCATTTTACTCCTTGCTTTCAGCTTTGACTTTTTGATTTCCTCTCTATTTATCTGGATTCCACTTCACCACCTCATTGTGATTCTATTTTGCCATTTTCCTATCAATTTTGATGTCTTTCTTCCCCCTTCCACTCATTTTGATTCTATTTTACCATTTTCTGTCCAATTTTGATCTTTTCCTTCCCCTTTCCACTCATTTTGATTCTGTTTTACCATTTTCCTTTCAATTTTGATGGTTTTCTTCCCCTTTCCACTCATTTTGATTCTATTTTGCCATTTTCTTTCCAATTTTGACATTTTTCTTCCCCTTTCCACTCATTTTGATTCTATTTTACCATTTTCTGTCCAATTTTGATCTTTTTCTTCCCCTTTCCACTCATTTTGATTCTATTTTGCCATTTTCCTTTCAATTTTGATGTTTTTCTTCCCCTTTCCACTTGCTGTGATTCTATTTTGCCATTTTCCTTCCAATTTTGATGTTTTTCTTCCCCTTTCCACTCATTTTGATTCTATTTTACCATTTTCTTTCCAATTTTGATCTTTTTCTTCCCCTCTCCTTTATTTTGATTCTATTTTGTCACTTCCTTTCAATTTTGATTTTTTTTTCCCCTTTCCAATTATTCTGATTCCATTTTACCACTTTCTTTCAAATTTGATGTTTTTCTTTCCCTTTCCATTTATTTTGATTCTATTTTACCTATTTATTCCAGTTTTGCTCTTTTCCTTTCAATTCCCTTTAAATTCCTTTCAGTTTTTCCCTATTTCTTTTGATTCTCTTTTCCTTTTTTCTTTCAATTTTGATTGTTTTTCCTTTCTATTTATTTTGATTCTGTTTTCCCTTTTTCTTTCAATTTTGATTGTTTTTCCTTTCTATTTATTTTGATTCTTTTCCCTTTTTCTTTCAATTTTGATTGTTTTTCCTTTTTCTTTTGATTCTCTTTTCCTTTTTTTCTTTCAATTTTGATTTTTTACTTTTCTTTCCATTTACCTTCATTTTCTTCTGATTTTTACTTTCTTCATTTATTTTTATTTGATTTGCTTAATTTTCCTTTCTTAAATTTGTTGCATTTTTTATTTTATTTTCCAAGAGGATTTTTTTTCCTTTCTTATTTTTTCTCTTTTTTCTTTTTTATTTAACTTTATTTCTATTTTCAACCTAAGTTCAGGGTACTAAAAGCACATAAAAAAACCATAATGCTAAAGCATGTTTAAGACATTTTTTCCCCCCACAGTTTGAAATACAAAATAATCTCTTTTCTCCCCCTCTGGTAACAGCATTTCAGCAGAGATTACAGCTCACACACAGAGCAAAGAAAGATAGGGATGGTGAGGATGGGGCAGCCTCTGGATCAGGAAAGGGTGAAAGTGTGAGAGTGATCTCCCAGCTTCATAGTGCTAGGATGAAACCAAGGGAAAACAGTGACTGGGAATCAAGGAGGCACTGATTTAAGCAGCAGCAGGAATGCAAACCAGCATCGCTGCCACCTTCCTTTAGTAGTGCTCTTCAAGCAGTCCGGCTACATCTGACTTCATGCTTCTCTTTCCCTCATCAGAGAGGTCATGGAATTTTCTAATGCTGTGGATCTTCATGCAGGAAAATCACAGAATTGTCAGGGCTGGAGGGGACCTCGAGGATCAGCCAGTCCCAACCTCCCCTGCCATGCCCAGGGACACTTCACACTAGAGCAGGCTGCCCACAGCCTCACCCAGCTCGGCCTTAAACACCTCCAGGCAGGAGGCTTCCACCACCTCCCTGGGAAATCCCTTCCAGCCTCTCACCACCTTCATGCTGAAAAACTTCTTCCTCACATCCAGTCTGAATCTCCCCATTTCCAGCTTTGTTCCATTTCCCCCCCCATTCCTATCTCTACCTTACAGCCTAAAAAATCCCTCCCCAGCTGTCTTGTAGCATGTTCAGATACTAGGAAGGCACAACAAGGTCTCCTCGGTGCCTTCTCCTCTCCAGACTGAAGAGCCCCAACTCTCAGCCTGTCCCAACAGCCTCATTTGTCTTTGTTTGAATCCAGCTTCTTTTGGATCAAGACAAATTTTGTTTAGCCTGGAGAAGAGGAGGCTCAGGCGTGACCTCACTGCCGTCTGCAACTACCTGCAGGGAGGCTTTAGCCTGGTGGGGTTGGGCTCTGCTGCCAGGCACCCAGCAACAGAACAATGGGACACAGCCTCAATTTGTGCTGGGGGAAGTATAGGCTGGATGTTAGGAGGAAGTTGTTGGCACAGAGAGTTGGCACTGGAATGGGCTGCCCAGGGAGGTGGTGGAGTGGCTGTGCCTGGAGGTATTGAAGCAAAGCCTGGATGAGGCACTTAGTGCCATGGTCTAGTTGATTGGATAGGGCTGGGTGCTAGGTTGGACTGGATGAGCTTGGAGCTCTCTTCCAACCTGCTTGATTCTATGATTCTATGAAACTGAGTGAAGTCACTAAAAAAAGGCACTTCCAAACTGTCTGAAGAACTGCCTTAACTCAACCAAAGATAAGGAGCTAAGTCCCTCCTAACACATCCAGTCTTTAAACCCCACTGATAAGAACCCTCAGTGGGTTACGGTCATCGAGTCTCCCTCCTCCCAGCTAGCACACCTCAGCCTTTGGAAGCTTCATCTAATGCAGAAGGTGGAAGATGAGCTAGGCTGATTTTCCTCAGTTTTATCTAGAAGCAAGAGGACGGAAGGGTTTGTGCCCTGAAGGGAAAGGAGTCTAACGAGGGTCAAAAAGCTGCTTCGGCTCTTCAAGCAGCTCCGGCTTCAGGTAAGTCACCCACAAACTCCATGGTCTCACTTGAAGACGCTGGCAGCAAATACATAGAGCAATTAAGTGAATTATTAATACTTCCTCCAATTTCAACTTCGATACAGCATGTTTTGGGGGGGGAAGGGGAAACAACAACAAACACACACATAGCAAATCCTTCCTCCTCCCTTCATTACCGTAGTTGTAAGGCTGCTTCTGGACTGAAATTCTCCCAAAGGACAACAATCACCTGCAAGTTAGAATAACCTCATTTTACCAAGCTTCTCTCTCAATATTAGGGAGGTTCGTGTTTGGTTTTGTTTTTTCCCCCCTCCCTCCTTGCACCTCAACTCAATAAGGCCTCCTTTAAAAAGTCACACTTTAACCTGCCAGTCATTCTCCATAGCAACCTGCATAAATCTCTAGGAGCTTGCCAGCTAAAACAGAAGAGAACATCATTTTCCTTAAATATAAGCCAGCATGGCAGAGAGAGAGATGCATAAATAATCATAAATAAGGGACTGGAGAAAGCTATCACCCAGAAGAGCTTTAAATAAAGATGCTTAGAATTAGACGTGCAGCTCTATTTTACTACACCTCCAGAACCATGAATGAGAGCTTGGCTCGCTGACTCCCAGAAGATTAAGAGCAAGAAAAGAAAGTCTCACTTAAGTGGAACCATCCTCAGACACACTGAGCCACCCCTCAGCTGCCACCGTGCTCCAGAGGAGCTTCTGACTGCTCAGCTGGCCCACCATCCGTTTAGGATTTGGAAGACCACTACATGATGCTGCTGCATGGGAAGCCAGGAGCCTGCTTTCACAAGCACACTCACATCATAGGAGCACAGAACCAAGCCAGGAGAGCAGAGAACCAAGCTGCAGCGGCAGAGAACCAAGCCGCGGGGGCGCAGAACCAGGCCGTGGCAGCACAGAACCAAGCCAGGGGAGCGCAGAACCAAGCCGCGGCAGCGCGGAACCAAGCCGCGGGGGTGCAGAACCAAGCCGCGGGGGTGCAGAACCAAGCCGCGGGGGCACAGAACCAAGCCAGAGGAGCACAGAACCAAGCCGCGGGAGTGCAGAACCAAGCCAGGGGAGCGCAGAACCAAGCCGCGGCAGCGCGGAACCAAGCCGCGGGGGCGCAGAACCAAGCCGCGGGGGTGCAGAACCAAGCCAGGGGAGCGCAGAACCAAGCCGCGGGGGTGCAGAACCAAGCCAGAGGAGCACAGAACCAAGCCGCGGGAGTGCAGAACCAAGCCAGGGGAGCGCAGAACCAAGCCGCGGCAGCGCAGAACCAAGCCAGGGGAGCGCAGAACCAAGCCGCGGCAGCGCGGAACCAAGCCAGGGGAGCGCAGAACCAAGCCGCGGCAGCGTGGAACCAAGCCAGGGGAGCGCAGAACCAAGCCGCGGGAGTGCAGAACCAAGCCAGGGGAGCGCAGAACCAAGCCAGGGGAGCGCAGAACCAAGCCGCGGGAGTGCGGAACCAAGCCAGGGGAGCGCGGAACCAAGCCAGGGGAGCGCAGAACCAAGCCGCGGGGGTGCAGAACCAAGCCAGGGGAGCGCAGAACCAAGCCGCGGCAGCGCAGAACCAAGCCAGGGGAGCGCAGAACCAAGCCAGGGGAGCGCAGAACCAAGCCAGGGGAGCGCAGAACCAAGCCGCAGGGGTGCAGAACCAAGCCAGGGGAGCGCAGAACCAAGCCAGGGCAGCGCAGAACCAAGCCGCGGGGGTGCAGAACCAAGCCGCGGGGGCGCAGAACCAAGCCGCGGGGGTGCAGAACCAAGCCAGGGGAGCGCAGAACCAAGCCGCGGGGGTGCAGAACCAAGCCAGAGGAGCACAGAACCAAGCCGCGGGAGTGCAGAACCAAGCCAGGGGAGCGCAGAACCAAGCCGCGGCAGCGCAGAACCAAGCCAGGGGAGCGCAGAACCAAGCCGCGGCAGCGCGGAACCAAGCCAGGGGAGCGCAGAACCAAGCCGCGGCAGCGTGGAACCAAGCCAGGGGAGCGCAGAACCAAGCCGCGGGAGTGCAGAACCAAGCCAGGGGAGCGCAGAACCAAGCCAGGGGAGCGCAGAACCAAGCCGCGGGAGTGCGGAACCAAGCCAGGGGAGCGCGGAACCAAGCCAGGGGAGCGCAGAACCAAGCCGCGGGGGTGCAGAACCAAGCCAGGGGAGCGCAGAACCAAGCCGCGGCAGCGCAGAACCAAGCCAGGGGAGCGCAGAACCAAGCCAGGGGAGCGCAGAACCAAGCCAGGGGAGCGCAGAACCAAGCCGCAGGGGTGCAGAACCAAGCCAGGGGAGCGCAGAACCAAGCCAGGGGAGCGCAGAACCAAGCCGCGGGGGTGCAGAACCAAGCCAGGGGAGCGCAGAACCAAGCCGCGGCAGCGCAGAACCAAGCCGCGGCAGCGCAGAACCAAGCCAGGGGAGCGCAGAACCAAGCCAGGGGAGCGCAGAACCAAGCCGCGGGAGCGCAGAACCAAGCCAGGGGAGCGCAGAACCAAGCCAGGGGAGCGCAGAACCAAGCCGCGGGAGTGCAGAACCAAGCCAGGGGAGCGCAGAACCAAGCCGCGGGAGCGCAGAACCAAGCCAGGGGAGCGCAGAACCAAGCCAGGGTAGCGCAGAACCAAGCCAGGGGAGCACAGAACCAAGCTGCGGCGGCACAGAACCAGGCCACGGCAGCAATCATAGAATCACAGAATGGTTTAGGTTGTAAGAGACCTCAAAGCTCAGCCAGTCCCAACCCCCCTGCTAGTTCCAACCCTCCCACTAGAACAGGTCGCCCAAGGCCTCATCCAACCTGGTCCTGAACACCTCCAGATCTTTGATCACATTCTGTGCTTCTGTGATCCACAAGCTCCCTGGGCAACCCTCACTGCAAACAACTTCTTCCTAACATCTAGTTTGAATCTCCCCTCTGCCAGTTTAGATCCATTACCCCTTGTCCTGCCATTACAAGACCTTATCAGTAGTCCCTCCCCAGCCTTCCTGTAGCCTCCTTCAGATCCTGGAAGGCTACTCCAAGTTCTCCTCAAAGCCTTCTCTTCCTCAGGCTGCAGCACCACAACTCTTGTAGCCTGTCCTCAAAGCAGAGCTGCTCCATCCCTCTGATCATCTTCGTGGCCCTCCTCTGAGCTCGCTCTAACAGCTGTATGTCCTTCTTGTGTTGGGAGCTTCCAGTGCCCAAGACAAAGAGGGCAGAGGCTCTCAATCTGTCACTCCCTGGCCCCAAACACCAGAAGTCTCAATAGATTCCACAGATGAGCCAAGCCTGCATGTTCCACCAACCTCGATGCTCCACAAACCCATCTCTTGAGTCACACATACAAGAGGTGCCTTAACACCTTCTTACTACACTGCTCTCATGCGTGCAAATGAAAGCAAAAGGCAGACTCAGAGTGTGGTATTTTCAGAAGACAGCCTTTGAAGCTTGAGGCTCCAGCATGCCCTCAGCCATGGAGTGCTCAGTGTCCTGCTGGCGTGGTGCAACCGTCCACTTGGTGCGAGCATGGAACGTCCAATACCTTCCTTGGGGAGTGCCTCACCCCAGGAGGTGATCACACACGACAGCATCAGAACTACAGTGCAATAAGCAGTGCTAACTCTATGGAGAAAGTATCTTATTACTTTCCTCCACTGAGGAGTATCACAGAAGCACAGCATGGAGGAGGCTGGAAGGGAGCTCTGCAGATCACCCAGCCCAGTCCCCGTGCTAAGGCAGGGCACCCACAGCAGTTTGCCCAGCAGCACAGTGGCCAGGGGGATTGGAAGTTTTCCACACAAGGAGACTCCACAATCTCTCTGAGCATCCTGCTCCAGGCCTCCAGCACCCTCACAACAAAGACACTTATCCTTGTGGTCAGCTGGACCCTCCTAGGTTCCACTTTGTGCCCATTGCCCCTTCTGCTGCCCCTGGGCACCACTGACAAGAGCCTGGCCCCAGCCTCTTGCTCTTCCACCCTGACCATTGCTCAGATGTCCTCTGAGGCTGCTCTTCTGCAGCCTCAGCAGCCCCAGGGCTCACCACCTTTGCTCCTCAGAGAGATGTTCCACACGACTCAGCATCTTCACAGCCTCTGCTGAACTCTCCTCCAGCAGTTCCCTGTCCCTCTTGAACTGGAGGAGCCCAGAAATGGGTGCAGGACTCCAGATGTGACCTCATTAAGGCAGGGTAGAGAGGAAGGAAATATGGTAACAGAAATATGTTTTGTGGGCAAAGGGGCAGAGAGGAGACAGGGAGCAGGAGAAAATCAGGAGCAGCAAACAGCAGAGCTCTCAATTTCAGCTACCCAAGGTTTGTTTTCTCTCCCTTTTGCTCTAGTGTGAGGCAAGCACAACACTGAGCAAAACAAGACAAGCTAAAACGCTAACAATCTACTATGTTACAGAGATATCATGGCAAAGAAAGCATCACATTCCAATCACTAAGGATGCACAGGCACACTATGAAACAGGTGAACAACAGACAGAGCTCAGGGTTAGTCCAGGTATTGGAACAAGAAGGGATCCTGGCTTGGATCAGGAGTTGTATGGCCAGCAGAACTAGCGCAGCAGCGGCCGTCTCCTTGCACTCAGCACTGGTGAGCTCACACCAGTTTCGGGCTCCTCACTCCAAGGACACTTCTCTGGACATGCTTCAGCATCTGGTAAAGGGTCTGGAGAGCAGGACTGCTGAGAAACAGCTGAAGGACCTGAGGTTGTGCATTCCAGCTAAGAGGCTGGAGGGCAGGAATGCCATCCAGAGGGAGCTGCACAGGCTGCAGAGGTGGGCACAAGCCAAGCTCAGGAGGTGCAACAAGAGCAAGGGCAAGGTCCTGCAGCTGGCTGGAGGCAATGCCAAGCACCAATCCAGGCTGGGTAGGGCCAGGCTGCAGAGCAGCCCTGAGGAGAGGCACTTGGGGGTGCTGGGGGAGGAGAAGCTCAGCAGGAGCCAGCAGTGTCCACTTGCAGCCCAGAGAGCCAAGCAGAGCCTGGGCTGCAGCAGCAGCAGTGTGGCCAGCAGGGCCAGGGAGGGGATTCTGCCCCTCTACTCTGCTCTGCTGAGACCCTACCTGGAGCACTGCATCCAGCTGTGGAGCCCCTGGGACAAGAGGGCTGTGGAGATGCTGGCAGGGGTCCAGAGCAGGGCCAGGAGGATGCTGAGAGGCTGCAGCAGCTCTGCTGTGAGTACAGCCTGAAAGAGTTGGGGCTGTGCAGGCTGGAGCAGAGGAGGCTCCCAGGGGACCTTCTTGTGGCCTGCCAGGATCTGAAAGGGGCTACAAGAAAGCTGGGGAGGGACTTTTGAGGCTGTCAAGTAGGGAGAGGCTGGACTGGGTTGCCCAGGGAGGTGGTTGAGGCCCCATGGCTGGAGGTGTTTGAGGCCAAGCTGGCTGAGGCTGTGTGCAGCCTGCTCTAGGGTAGGGTGTCCCTGGGCATGGCAGGGGGGTCGAAACTGGCTGATCCTTGTCGTCCCTTCCAGGGTCAGTCTCCTTCTGCCAGCAACCAGCAACAGAAGAAGGGGACACAGCCTCAAGCTGTGCCAGGGCAGGTCTAGGCTGGATGTGAGGAGGAAGCTGTTGTCAGAGAGAGTGATTGGCATTGGAATGGGCTGCCCAGGGAGGTGGTTGAGCCAAGCCTGGCTGGGGCACTTAGTGCCGCCATGGTCTGGTTGATTGGCCACGGCTGGGTGCTAGGTTGGGCTGGGTGAGCTTGGAGGTCTCTTCCAACCTGCTTGATTCTATGAGGCACTTAGTGCCATGGTCTGGTTGTTTGGATAGGGCTGGGTGCTAGGTTGGACTGGATGAGCTTGGAGATCTCTTCCAACCTGGTTGATTCTATGATTCTATGACACTAAGAACTTCTGAGGAGGAGTTAAATCTGAAGGAGTAATGCAGTGAGGACTGCCAGCTAACCAAGACCAACTCTGCTGATCTGCAGCAAGCACACTGCTATCTCAGGGAACTCAGAAGCAACCATAACCCAAACCTCTTCCCCAAGACAAGCACAGAGCGGCGCAAACACCACAACCCCTCTGTCCATCCTACCTCCCCAGGGCTGCCTGGCCCCAAGGAGGAGGGATCTTTTCAGCCTCTGCAGTGAAATTCAAAACATGAAGCAGCTGTCTAAAATTAAAAAGGCAGCACTGGTGCCACATGCCTTCACTTCCACGCCGGCGGAGGGCTCGGGCAGAGAGGGTTACCTGAATCAAATAGGCTTTCAAATAAGACAAGCAAGCACAGGCAATCTGTGATAGCAATGCCACCTCATGTAAAGGGAAATCAAAGGTATTATTGACTTATCTACATGGAAGAAGTAACATCACTGAGCTCTCACAGCAGCGCCCTCGATGCTCTTAGCAGTTACCTTATGGGCAGGGAAGCAAAAAGAAGCAGCGCCGCAGGCTGGAGCCCTTCCACTGCTCTCAGATTAACTGCCTCAAAGCAGCCATCTGCCTGACTCAAAAAAGTGAGAGAGGATTTACCTTCAGCATCTCCTCTAAAAGCCAGCTGAGAGCTCCAGGAGAGCTCTGCAGAAGCAAAGTGTTCCCCTCTGCTGAGACCCCACCTGGAGTACTGCATCCAGTTTAGGAGCCCCCATTGCAAGGATGTGGAGATGCTGGAGTGTATCCAGAGCAGGGCCAGGAGGATGCTGGGGAAGGACTTTTGAGGGTGTCAGGGAGTGCCAGGACTGGGGGGGATGGAGCAAAGGTGGAGGTGGGGAGAGTGAGGCTGGAGGTGAGGAGGAAGTTTTTCAGCATGAGAGTGGTGAGAGGCTGGAAGGGGTTGCCCAGGGAGGTGGTTGAGGCTCCATGGCTGGAGATGTTTGAGGCCAGGCTGGCTGAGGCTGAGGTAGAGTGTCCCTGGGCATGGCAGGGGGATTGGAACTGGCTGCTCCTTGTGGTGCCTGTGATTCTATGATCCTGATTAGCTGGGGGGGGGGGGGGGGGGAAATTAAGCAAAAACCCAAAATGAGCAAAGTACCAAACCAAAAATCCTAGCACAAAAGTGAGCAAAACAAAGTGAGCAAAGTATCAAGCCAAAAATCCTCACTCAAAGAGATAATCAATCCTTTTATGGCACAGAAAATTAAAACATCACCTTATTTGCCAGTATTTCTTTTTTTTTTCAGTTGCATCAGCAAGTAATATTCTACACCAAAACCCCCAAGGGTAACAAAACCAGCCTAAGCCAGGACTTCCAAATATTTCCACCAACTCTTCAGACAGTGCAGGAGGTACTGAGGAGACACAGTTCTCTTGGATGGGCCCTGGAGGGGGCTGAGGTGTATTTCAGATGGAAATCCTTCACCCACAAAAAGAAAAGCATGCAGAGAACCACAGAATCACCCAGGTTAGAAGAGACCTCCAGGCTCATCCAGCCCGACCTAGCACCCAGCCCTGGCCAACCAACCAGACCATGGCACTAAGTGCCTCATTCAGGCTCAGCCAGCCCAGCCTAGCACCCAGCCCTGGACGGCCAACCAGACCATGGCACTCAGTGCCCCAGCCAGGCTTGGCTGCAACACCTCCAGGCACAGCCACTCCACCACCTCCCTGGGCAGCCCATTCCAATGCCAATCACTCTCTCTGTGAAGAGCTTCACAGAATCACAGAATCAAGCAGGTTGGAAGAGACCTCCAAGCTCATCCAGTCCAACCTAGCACCCAGCCCAATCCAGACCTCGGCACTAAGTGCCTCATCCAGGCTTGGCTTGAACATCTCCAAGGAGGGCAACTCCATCACCTCCCTGGGCAGCCCATTCCAATGCAAATAGACTTCACAGAATCACTCAGCTTGGAAGAGACCTCCAAGCTCAGCCAGCCCAACCTAGCACCCAGCCCTGTCCAATCAACCAGACCATGGCACTAAGTGCCCCATCCAGGCTCATCCAGCCTAACCTCTCACCCAGCCCGACCCAATCAACCAGACCATGGCACTGAAGAGACCTCCAAGAGGCAGGCAGACACACAGGGGTGCTCTGAAGAAGGTTCAAGCAGGTTAGAATTAGAAGGTTTTCTGCTTTTCATAGCTGGAAAAAACACACACAGGCTCCATTTCTTTGCTTTGACAGAGGTGGTTACCACAACCCGGACCTAAGGGCAGGGGCTGCTGAAAAGCACAGAGAAACCTCCATCTGCAGCCCTTCGGCCAAGCGAGCCCTGGATCTGAATGGAAGAAAAGCCCTGCCTCCAAACGCCTCCCGTTCACAGCCTGCCGAGAGGCTGCAAACGCTGATCCCTCAGACAGAACACGCTTCTCTGCCCCTCTCCCCCCTCCCAAGCGTTCCCAACAACACTTCTCACACTCGCACCTCTCCTATCTTCCCGCTCTCCCCACACCCCCTGCGAGGCGCGGGGGAGAGAACCACCGACACCCTCCAGAGGAACAATCAACCAGAAGGAAAATAAAGGTGAAGAAAAGGGAGGTAATCACCCTGGAAGCAGGCAGAGCAGGAGGGAGGGACGGCTCGCCGGGGCAGGGGCAGGGGCAGAGCCGCGATCAGCCGCCGGGCACGGCAGCGCACCCGCGCCTGACACGGCACACCAGCCGCCGCGCCGCGCCTCTCCTACCGCGGCGTGGAGGCGGCCCGCAGCTGCGGAGGGATCAAATTCGACCAGAAACCCGGTCTAAAAATGTGACAGCCCAAATGCCACCGGATAATTGCTGTCGGAGAGAGGCAAAGGGCCCTAAACCACACCTCTTCCCCCCTCCCCCCACCCCCACGCCGGGGGCACTTTCTGGGCGCTGGTTTTGCTAAGCCTCCACAACGCACAAGAGGCCAGGGCGAGGCTCCCGCTTGCGCTGTGTGTGCGGGACAAAAGCGGCGATAAGGAGGGATGCAGGAATCGCCTATCAGCTGTTTAAGAATTGGAAGTGCCGGATTTCAAGGGGAAGAAAACAGTCAGATAAAGCGCAGGGCACAGCCTTGGCACCAACGCGAAAGCGGCGCCTGCCAGTGCCGGGGCAGCAACGGAACCTGCCAGGGAGCAGCTCTGCAGAGAAGGATCTGGCAGTGCTGCTGGACGAGCTCACCACCAGCCACTAAGTGTGCCCTGACGGCTAAGAAAGCCAAGTGGTGTGCCAGCAGGTGGAGGGAGGATCTCCTCCTTCTCTACTCTTGCCCTAGTGAGGACACATCTGGAGCACTGTGCCCAGTTCAAGACAGACAGGGAACTACCCAGGCAACCAGCAACAGAACACGGGGACACAGTCTGGAGTTGTGCCAGGACAGGTCTAGGCTGGATGTTAGGAGGAAGTTGTTGGCAGAGAGAGTGATTGGCATTGGAATGGGCTGCCCAGGGAGGTGCTGGAGGCACCGTCCCTGGAGGTGTTCATGCAAAGCCTGGATGAGGCACTTAGTGCCATGGTCTGGTTGACTGGGTAGGGCTGGGTGCTAGGTTGGACTGGAGGAGCTTGGAGGCCTCTTCCAACCTGGTTGATTCTATGATTCTATGATACTGGAGAGACTATAAAGATACTGAGAGGCCTGGAGCAGCTCTGTGAAGAGCAAAGGCTGAGAGCCTGCAGAAGAGAAGCCCCAGGGGGCACCTGAGCAGTGCTCAGCAAGAGATAAAGGAGCTGCAGAGGGCAAGAGGCTGGGGCCAGATTGCTGTCGGTGGTGCCCAGCGACAGGACAAGGAGCAATGGGCACAAAGTGTAACCCAGGAGGTTCCACCTGAACAGGAGGAGAAATTTTCCTAGTGTGAGGGTGCTGGAGGCCTGGAGTAGGCTGCACAGAGAGGCTGTGGGGTCTCCTTGTTGGGAGAGCTTCCAAGTCCTCAGAGCCTGATTCTGGCAGAGAGCAGTACCGAGGCTAGCCACTGTGCTGCTGGGCAAGCTGCTGCGGGTGCCCTGCTTGAGCAGGGTGGTCGAGAGAATGATTCCAAGAGGTCCCTTCCAACTCCTCCCAGGTGGCCAAGAGAGCCAGTGGCATCCTGGCCTGCATCAGGAATGGTGTGGCCAGCAGCAGCAGGGAGGTCATTCTGCCCCTGTACTCTGCACTGCTTAGACCACACCTTGAGTGCTGTGTTCAGTTCTGGGCCCCCCAGTTTAGGAGGGACATTGAGATGCTTGAGTGTGTCCAGAGAAGGGCGACGAGGCTGGGGAGAGGCCTTGAGCACAGCCCTACGAGGAGAGGCTGAGGGAGCTGGGATTGGTTAGCCTGGAGAAGAGGAGGCTCAGGGGTGACCTTATTGCTGTCTGCAACTACCTGAGGGGTGGTTGTGGCCAGGAGGAGGTTGCTCTCTTCTCTCAGGTGGCCAGCACCAGAACGAGAGGACACAGCCTCAGGCTGCGCCAGGGGAAATTTAGGCTGGAGGTGAGGAGAAAGTTCTTCCCTGAGAGAGTCATTGGACACTGGAATGGGCTGCCCGGGGAGGTGGTGGAGTCGCCGTCCCTGGAGCTGTTCAAGGCAGGATTGGACGTGGCACTTGGTGCCATGGTCTGGCCTTGAGCTCTGTGGTAAAGGGTTGGACTTGATGAGCTGTGAGGTCTCTTCCAACCTTGGTGATACTGTGATACTGGGATGCCATAACAACCCTTTGAAAAGCTGTGATAAGAGAAGATCAGCACAGAAAAGACACAGACACAGTGCTGAGGGTCCAGAGATGCTGGTAAGGCAGACCGGTTAAGGTGCCCAAGAGAAGCCAGGGGCAGAGAGAGCACGCACAGACCCAGAAGTGAAGGAGCAACACAAGATGGATCTGCCACAACAGGCACAGGAGGCCTGAACTAAACAGTTGTGAGGGAAATGCAGCCAGCCAAAACCAAAGAAAAGAGACTCTACATGTGCTGAGTATCAGATGACACAGAGTTGGGTCTCGGGAAGCCTTTAAATGGCAAGGCTGAGGCAGATTTGCCATCTTTCCTACAAACTGATCACATAACAGTTCTGGGTCACCTCAGATCACTTCAAATGATCATTGTGGGTCCCTCCACAGCATGGTATGGTTTGGAAAGGACCTCTGGAGATCATCCAGTCCAAACTCCCTGCTAAAGCAGGGCATCCACAGCAGCTTGCCCAGCAGCAAAATGGCCAAGGATGGGGGTTGGAAATTCATCAGACAAGCAGACTCCACAACCTCTCTGGGCAGCCTGCTCCAGCACCCTCACACCAAACATTCTCCTCCTGTTCAGATGGAACCTCCTGGGTGACATTTTGTGCCCATTGCTCCTTGTCCTGTCGCTGGGCACCACTGACCAGAGCGTGGCCCCAGCCTCTTGCCCCCCACAGCTCCTTTATCTCTTGCTGAGCACTGCTCAGATGCCCTCTGGGGCTGCTCTTGTGCAGGTTCTCAGCCCCAGGGCTCTCAGCCTTTGCTCCTCACAGAGAGATGCTCTGTGCCCCTTAGCGTCTGCTGAACTCTCTCCAGTAGTTCCCTACCACTCTTGAACTTCCAACTGAACTATCCTGAGGCAAGCACCACGAGCACAGGTTTTTAACAGCCACTGTGCACAACTGCTCTACAGTGCATGTAAATAAACCTGTGAACATTTAGTGCTGCTGTATCTGTCAGGGTTGTTACCGCAGACATCAAAGGATCAGGATCAGAGGATGCCAGGGGACCCCAAGCGATCATCGAGTCCAATCCCCCTCTGCCAGTGCAGGACCACACAATCCAGCTCAGGGCACACAAGAAGACACCCAGACAGGGCCTGGAAAGGCTCCACACAAGGAGACTCCACAACCTCTCTGGGCAGCCTGTGCCAGGGCTCTGGGACCCTTCCAGGCAAGAAGTTCCCCTTGTGCTGAGCTGGAACCTCCTGTGCTGCAGCTTCCATCCATTGCTGCTTGTCCTATCCCAGGAAGCAAGTGAGAAGAAGGTGTTGCAACAATCAAGCTCTTTCATGTAGAGGGATGCTACAGACCTGGAAGCCAAAGAAGTGAGTGCGTGTGTGTGTGACAGCATCCATCAGGTACCATCAGCATTTCTAAGTGTGCTAGGTGTCTGAAGATCACTTGGCCATTATCCAGTGTAACATACTACAGAGGGGTCTAGGCAACTCAGCAGATTTCCAGGCAGAAAATCCTTTGTGATGAGCTATGACTTAAGGGACGATTACCATTAAGGTCTCCAGACAGAAAAAAAACACGCATCAAAACAACAAAGCAAGCTCCCAACATCTGAGGTCTCTACTCCCTGAAAGGAGGATGGAGCAAGACGGAGGTTGGTCTCTTTTCCACGGACAGGAGACAAGGAATGACCTCGAGATGCACCAGAGGAGGTTTAGCTTAGACATGGGGCACCACTGACACAAGGCAGAGCTGGAGTCCCCATCCCTGGGGAGATTCCACAGCTGTACAGAGGTGGTGTACCTCTGAGGCCCCTTCCACCCTGAACTATTCCATGGTAACCTGGCAGTGTTGGGCTGATGACACAAAGGTTTTCTCTCCAGCCTAAATGACTCTGTTTAATGTCACAGGGAAAGGTGCACAGCCTGCAGCTCTGGACAGTCGTGCGGTGGGATGAGGAGGGAAATGAATGAACTCATTAAGGTAAGTAACATCCCCTCAGCCAAAAACCTACTTGTCACAGAATCAACCAGGTTGGCAGAGAGCTCCAGGCTCATCCAGCCCAACCTAGCACCCAGCCCTGCCCAATTAACCAGACCATGGCACTCAGTGCCCCAGCCAGGCTTGGCTGCAACACCTCCAGCCACAGCCACTCCACCACCTCCCTGGGCAGCCCATTCCAGTGCCAATCACTCTCTCTGACAACAACTTCCTCCTCACATCCAGCCTCAACCTGCCCTGCCACAGCTTCAGCCTCTGTGCCCTTCTTCTGACCCTGGCTGCCTGGCAGTAGAGCCCAACCCCACCTGGATACAGCCTCTCTGCAGGCAGCTGCAGGCAGCAATCAGCTCTGCCCTGAGCCTCCTCTGCTGCAGGCTGCACCCCCCCAGCTCCCTCAGCCTCTCCTCACAGGGCTGTGCTCCAGGCCCCTCCCCAGCCTTGCTGCCCTGCTCTCAACACCTTCCAGCACCTCAGCAGCTCTCTGCAATGCAGGAGCCCAGAGCTGGACACAGCACTGCAGGGGTGGCCTGAGCAGTGCTGAGCACAGGGGCACAAGAACCTCCCTGGTGCTGCTGCCCACACTGCTCCTGAGCCAGCCCAGAATGCCACTGGCTCTGCTGCCCACCTGGGCACTGCTGCCTCCTCTGCAGCTGCTCTCTCACAGCACCCCCAGGGCCCTCTCTGCCTGCCTGCTCTCAGCCACTCTGGCCCCAGCCTGCAGTGCTACTTGGGGTTGTTGTGGCCAAAGTGTAGAACCTGCCCTTGGCCTTGTTCAGTCTCATCCCAATATTAAATCTCATTTCCAAGCTGTGAAGATAAAGATAATTCACTTAAGAAACAGGGAAAAAATAATTTGAAGTTGCCCCTGATGCTCTGGGAGCAGCACCTACCAGTAAGAGCCAGCCCAGTCAGAGATTTCCAGGCAGTGCTGACAGCAGGCAGCAAGGCAATGCTAATGAACTGGCTAATTAGAACCGAGCACAAACTGACAGCCTGCAGAAGTGGAGGCTCAGGGCAGAGCTCATTGCTGGCTACAACTACCTGCAGGGAGGCTGTAGCCAGGTGAGGTTGGGCTCTGCTGCCAGGCAGCCAGCAACAGAACATGGGGACCCAGCCTCAAGCTGTGCCAGGGCAGGTCTAGGCTGGAGGTTAGGAGGAAGTTGTTGGCAGAGAGAGTGATTGGCATTGGAATGGGCTGCCCAGGGAGGTGGTGGAGTCACCATCCCTGGAGGTGTTCAAGAAAAGCCTGGATGAGGCACTTAGTGCCATGGTCTGGTTGACTGGACAGGGCTGAGTGATAGGTTGGGCTGGATGATCTTGGAGCTCTCTTGCAACCTGCTTGATTCTATGATTGGACAGGGCTGGGTGCTAGGTTGGACTGGATGACCTTGGAGGTCTCTTCCAACCTGGTAGATTCTATGACTCTGGACAGAGCTGGGTGCTAGGTTGGACAGGGTGAGCTTGGAGGTCTCTTCCAACCTGCTTGACTGATTCTGTGATCTTGCTAATACATTTCACACGACTGAAGGGCATGAAAGGCTCTTGCATAAGCTGCTGCCTCCCGAATTATTCAAACACAAAGCTGGCATGAGAAGCAAGCACACACATTTGAGAGCTCTCAGCCAGCAAACCCTCTGCTACTGAGTTTTCCTGTTTAATAATGCAGTAGTAGAAGTTTAATGGATAAACCTGATAAAAAAAAACAACAAAGAATAACCATAACCAAGTGAAACAGAAGGTGATCTGATGTAGAGATGAAGATGTGATTCAGCTGCAGATACTTCACAGCACATTAGGCTATTTTCTACTTGCCCAAAAGGGTGAAGAGGAACAAGATGTTTGGAGTCAGAAGAACAATTAGTATTAAACAGCTGGAGAGAGAGCACCAGGAAGGTACCACACATCACACAGCAGGAGCTAGGGCTCCCCAGAACACTATTTTTGTGTGAGGATCTGAATCATCAGTATCAATTCTGCTCATCTGTTAGTAGCTACCAAAACCTAAGACACACGACGGCACCAAAGGAACTGGAGAAGACTTTTAAGCCAAGCCCAAGTAGCAACTCTTTCATCTTGATAAAAATCTATGGTTACAAACTACAGGACGCCAGTTCTCGGTGGAAGAAATTGACTGCTGTAGCTGCCTGGCTGCAGCTCTCAGCATCTTTGCTTCTCTCAGCTCCCACCTGTGCACTTCAACCAGGTCCAGAAGCGCTCTGCAAACACAGCAGACTGATCCTGGAGGCAGAGCAAAGGTTTCTGCTGCAGGTCTTTTATCTCCTGCAAGAAACTGCTACCTCAGTAAGAAAACCCATGCAAAGGCTTGGCTTTGTAATGTGTAGGGTGACAGGACAGTGACAAAGGCAGCTCTGCTGTGATGTGGCTGGGGGGCCAGGAGGATGCTCAGAGGGCTGCAGCAGCTCTGCTGTGAGCACAGACTGAAAGAGTTGGGGCTGTGCAGGCTGCAGCAGAGGAGGCTCCCAGGGGACCTTCTTGTGGCCTTCCAGGATCTGAAGGGAGCTCAAAAAAAGCTGGGGAGGGACTTTTGAGGCTGTCAGGGAGTGCCAGAAGTGGGGGGAATGGATCAGAGCTGGAGGTGGGGAGAGTCAGGCTGGAGGTGAGGAGGAAGTTGTTGAGCATGAGGCTGGAATGGGTTGCCCAGGGAAGTGGCTGAGGCCTCATCCCTGGAGATGTTTAAAGCCAGGCTGGCTGAGGCTGTGGGCAGCTTGATCTAGGATAGGGTGTCCCTGGGCACGGCAGGGGGGTTGGGACTGGCTGATCCCTCTGGTGCCTTCCAACCCCGACTGATTCTGTGATTCTGACCTGTTTTAAATCCTTAAAAGCTGCATTTTGAATTTTGGCTCCACTTCCCCCTCTCAACTTTTTATCTGTGAGAAAACAAGAGAGCTGGAGGGGGAAAAACAAACAACACAAAATTCTCTTTTCAGCACGGGCTTCAGTATGGGCAGAGAGGGAAGATCCCTGCAGGAAGGACATTACATCAAGGGGCTGGGCAGGGAAACAACTGGATCTCGTTCCGTAACTTGGATATAGGCAACCCACACTGCCTCACCTCTCAGAAACCACCCTTGGTGTCCCACCGTGCAGCAAGAGGTCATCCCTCATCCCAGCTCAGCACCCTGGGGTGGAAAGCTGGGAAGAGCAGGAGAAACCACAGTCAGAAAGCAGAAGGTGGTGGAAGTTCCCACTGTAGACAAACCCAGGCTCCTCCTCGGACCCTGCAAGACCCACCCTGTAGCAGAAGGCTTCGACGAGGACAAAAGAGTAGTTTGTCAAACCCTCACAAACAGAGGAAACAATCGTGGCTACACCAAGCACTAAAAGGCAGAATCTGACCTCGCCGAGAGGCAGGAGTGGTGCGATTTTTTTTCTGTCCCCTTGCACAAAGTGTTTCGATAGCCCAGCCGTAGGTGTGTTAGATAACATCTGGTCTTTATTGCGATCTGCACGGGGATAATGTTCTCTGCGTTCGTTCGAGCTTAAAAAAAAAAGGAAAAACACTTTAAAAAAAAAAAAAAAAGGGAAAAAAAATCACCTCTGGGCAAAAGCAAGCATGGAAAATTCCAGCCTCGACCAAAAGTAGAGTTTTTCACAAGGTTAAACAACGTAGGAAAACAGAGTCCTGACATTCCTGCGAGGACCTTAACAACAGCGCGGCAGAAGCTACACCTCACCGGGACCGACCCATTCTGCTTCCTTCCCCCCTCCCCATCCCCAGCCCAGCACCTTTGTTCTCCATGAAATCTGTTGATAGCTCGCAGAACTCCCATCCCCATTGTGCGAGCTGCGCCTGAATGCATTATGTAAAGAGCCGTCCTCTCAAAAAAAAAGGCATTCTAATCAGTTTGAGACACTTACTGCCTCTCTTCGGGCTTCCAGCTCTTTGAAACGAACTTCCCTCTATCAATATTAAACGCGCATGTTTATGCAACGAGCAAATCAAAAGAGGTTCGTGAATGCGAGGCAAGAAGAAACTCCTTCCCTTAGCAACCTGGCCGAGATAAGAGGAGGGCCTGAAGGCCAAGCTGTCTACTTATCGTGAGGCTGGAGTACGAAAACAGGCTTCGGTTTGATAGGGCTGTGTAGATATGCCGACAACCTGGCGGTGGAAATAACTCCCAGCACCAAAGCGAGCAACAAGCCCCAGAGGCTCACGGTGTGAAGGCTGAGGGCCACAAAAGCAGGGTCTGAAACGGCTCCTGCCTGCTGACAGCGGCCACAGCGCTCCTCTCAGCCCACCCCACGCACCACCCGAGAAGCGGTGGACAAAGGCACGGCGGCCCTGCCTCCAGCCTCCGTCTGTTTGACAACAGTTGGCTTGCAAGGAGAACAATTTCGGGCTCCAAGTCATCAGGAGGCTTAAAACTCACCATCAGATTACCCCACAAACTAACCAGCCTTCCGCGGTGTACACCCGGAGCAAGTCACAAACCACCACCCCCAATGCCCCCGCAATGAAAACCGACAACCCCGCAGTAAAAAAACAACACCCTAAAAGTGGGATGAGAAGGGATAAAAAGCAGTAAAGAAGGCACTTAGTGCCATGGGCTGGTTGATTGGACAGGACTGGGTGCTAGGTTGGGCTGGCTCAGCTTGAAGGTCTCTTCCAACCTGCTTGATTCTATGACTCTGGACAGGGCTGGGTGCTAGGTTGGACTGTGTGAGCTTGGAGCTGTCTTCTAACCTGCCTGATCCGATGACTCTGGACAGAGCTGGGTGATAAATTGGACTAGGTGAGCTTGGAGGTCCCTTCTAACCTGCTTAATTCTTTGACTCTGGACAGGGCTGGGTGCTAGGTCGGACTGGGTGAGCTTGGAGATCTCTTTCAACTTGGCTGACTCTGACTCTGGACAGGGCTGGGTGCTAGGTCGGACTGGGTGAGCTTGGAGGCCTCTTCCAACCTGCCTGATTCTATGACCGCTCTTCAGTCGAGAGCCGCTGTGCTGGGCAGCCCCGAGGCGTCTGGAAACCCTCGCTAAAAGCCCCGGTGCCCAAAAGCCTCAAAGCCGTGGCGCCGGCAAGGGAAGATGGCAGGTTTCGGAGCTCGACGAAGCTCGGCGAAGCGGCTCAGGCAGAACCATCCCGGGCATTTTGCAGCGGGCGGCAGCGGCGAAGACGGCAAAGGGAAAAGTTGAAGTGGGGACAAGGCTGAGGAAGAGCCTCGGAGAGAGCACCACTTTAAGGGTATACCGAAAGTTCAGGGCAGGGCTCGAAGCGGGAGGGAGGAGGGATGTTGTTTTTCGTGGGGGTTTTTCGCGCTGAAGGAGGGGAGGTGGGGAAAGGAGCTGGGCAGGGAAAAGAAGCGCGGAAGAAGCCGAGGAGAAAGCAGCCTTCAGGCGGTGCTGGGAAGGAAAGGGGGGGAAGCTGCGACGGCGGCTCCCCGGAGCGGCAGCGGCACACACACCCCCCCACACACAGCGGAGAAGCAGGGGGCCCGGCGGAGGCTGGGAGCCGAGAAGCGCGGATGTTACCTGGGCCGCGGGCGGCCTCGGCGAAGGGGCCGCTCTCCGGGCGCGGCCGTGCGGCGGCGGCGAGGGGCGACAAGAGCAGCGGAGGGGAGGCAGGCAGCTGGGGGGGAACCTTCGCTCGCCTCAGCCGGCCCCACCGCTGCGAAGCAGGGCCAGGCCTCCGCCTCCCCCCCGCCCAGTCCTCCCTCCCCTCCCCGGGGCTGCGGCCGGGCGGGGCTGTCACAGGCCCCCGGCGCGGGGGAGGGGGGAGCCCGGCTGCCCGGTGACGGACGCCGCCACCTTCTCCTCGCTGTTGTTGTTGCGGCGGCTCCGGCCGCCCGCTCGCCCCGGCCGCCGCCGACACGTCCAGCCGCCAGCGCGCATGCGCCACATCCGGGCCTCACCGCCCCCCGCTCCCGGCGCCGCCGCCGCCGCTGCGCATGCGCCCTGACCGTCCTGCGCGTCCTGCCCGCCGCGGCGGCAGCGCTGCGCTCCCTGTGTGTCCGTCCCGCCGCGGCGGCAGCGCTGCGCTCCCTGTGTGTCCGTCCCGCCGCGGCGGCAGCGCTGCGCTCCCTGTGTGTCCGTCCCGCCGCGGCGGCAGCGCTGCGCTCCCTGTGTGTCCGTCCCGCCGCGGCGGCAGCGCTGCGCTCCCTGTGTGTCCGTCCCGCCGTCACGGCGGAGCTGCGCTTCCCTGCGCGTCCTGCCCGCCGCCGCGGCAGCGCTGCGCTCCCTGTGTGTCCGTCCCGCCGCCGCGGCGGAGCTGCGCTTCCCTGCGCGTCCGTCCCGCCGCCGCGGCAGCGCTGCGCTCCCTGTGTGTCCGTCCCGCCGCGGCGGCAGCGCTGCGCTCCCTGTGTGTCCGTCCCGCCGTCACGGCGGAGCTGCGCTTCCCTGCGCGTCCTGCCCGCCGCCGCGGCAGCGCTGCGCTCCCTGTGTGTCCGTCCCGCCGCCGCGGCGGAGCTGCGCTTCCCTGCGCGTCCGTCCCGCCGCCGCGGCAGCGCTGCGCTCCCTGTGTGTCCGTCCCGCCGCCGCGGCGGGCAGGGGCCCCAGGTGCCAAGGGACACCAACCCCAGAGCCGCAGCGTGGTGAGATGCGAAGGGAGCGCTGCAGGTCTCCAGTCCACCCCCCCTGTGGACACCCACAGAGCTTGCCCAGGAAGGGCGGGTTGGAAGCTCTCCACGCAAGGGAACTCCACAACCGCGTTGGGCAGCCTGCTCCAGGCCCACAGCACCCTTAGAACAAAGAAGTTTCATCTCCGGATGGAACCTCCTGTGAACTTCACTGGAGAGGTGGCAGATGCTGGTGACAGTCCACGTGGATCACAGACTCAGAGTGCCAGGGGCTGGGAGGGACCTCCACAGCTCAGCCACTCCAACCCCACTGCATCCCCTGCCAGGGCAGGAGCAGGCAGAGCAGATCACACAGCAACACATCCAGGCAGGCTCTGCAGAGCTCCACAGAGGGGCACTGCACAGCCCCACCCTGGGCAGCCTCTGCCAGGGCTCTGCCACCCTCCCAGGGGGAAGAATTCCTTCTCCTGCTGCTCCCATGGCACTTCCTAGGCCTCAGCTTGCAGCCAGTGGCCCTTGGCCTGGCACTGGCATCCCCCAGCAGAGCCTGGCTCCAGCCTCCTGCCACTGCCCTGCACACATTGCTCAGCACTGCTGAGTCCCCTCTCAGCCTCCTCCTGTGCCAGCAGCACAGCCCCAGCTGCCTCAGGCTCTGCTCCTAACAGAGCTCTGCCATTGCCTTCAGCATCTCTGTGGCTCTCTGCTGGGCTCTCTCCAGCACTTCTGTGTCCCTCTGGCACTAGGGGGCCCAGAGCTGGAGGTGAGGTGGGATGGGGCTCTGAGAGTCCGAGCCTGTGACTCCTGCTGGTGGATGATGCTTACAGATACATCATCCTGGGCTGTCCAGAGCTTGGTGTGGCACCTGTGAGACTGTGCAATGACTGTTCTTAAGAGCTGCAGAATCACAGGATGGTTTGGGTAGCAAGGCACCTTTAAAGCTCATCCAGTCCAAACCTCCCACAGTCACGAGTGACATCTGCAACTAAAGCAGGCTCCTTACAGCCCCAGACAACCTCACCAGCAAGGCCATCGGGCATTTCCTACCTCTCTGGGCAGCCTGGCACAGGCTATCACCACCCTCTCTAGCCTGAATCTCTCTTTTAGCTTCAAGCCATCTCCTTTTGTCCTGTCACAACAGGCCCTGCTCAAAACTCTGACCCTAGCTTGCTTCTGGACTCCTTGAAGTCCTGAAAGGTCACCAGAAGGTTTCCTTGGAGTCTGCTCTTGGGGACACATGACCAAAGTCACACATGAGGAAAGGACTAATCACAGAATCATAGAATCAGTCAGTCAGGGCTGGAAGGCAGCACAAGGATCAGCCAGTCCCAACCCCCCTGCCATGCCCACGGACACCCTACCCTAGAGCAGGCTGCACACAGCCTCAGCCAGCCTGGCCTCAAACACCTCCAGCCATGGGGCCTCAACCACCTCCCTGGGCAACCCATTCCAGCCTCTCACCACTCTCATCACCAACAACTTACTCCTTAGTTGGGCTGGATGATCTTGGAGGTCTCTTCCAACATGGTTCATTCTATGATTCTATGGTCTTGAGGGAGAACTGGTGCAGAAATTTGATCAAAGTCACATTTTGGAGAGGTGGGGAGGGACAGATGATCAACCACATGTTCTTCACTATGAGAGTGGTGAGAGCTTGGAAGGGGTTGCCCAGGGAGGGGGTTGAGGCCCTGTCTCTGGAGGTGTTTGAGGCCAGGCTGGCTGAGGCTGTGTGCAGCCTGCTCTAGGGTAGGGTGTCCCTGCCCATGGCAGGGGGGTTGGAACTGGCTGATCCTTGTGGTCCCTTCCAACCCTGACTGGTTCTGTGATTCTGTGATTCTATATTTGAGAAGTATTTGAATTCAAAACATTTAGGTGTTGTAATGGGTATTATTTTGCTGCACGTGGCATAGAATCACAGAATCACAGAATCACGCAGATTGGAAGAGAGCTCCAGGCTCACCCAGCCCAGCCTAGCACCCAGCTCTGCCCAACCAACCAGACCATGGCACTCAGTGCCCCAGCCAGGCTTGGCTTCAACACCTCCAGGCACAGCCACTCCACCACCTCCCTGGGCAGCCCATTCCAATGCCAATCACTTTCTCTGACAACAACTTCTTCCTCACATCCAGCCTGAACCTGCCCTGGCACAGCTTGAGGCTGTGTCCCCTTGTTCTGTTGCTGGGTGCCTGGCAGCAAAGACCAACCCCACCTGGCCACAGCCTCCCAATCAATATGTTTTTATTATTAATAAAAGATGCATTAAGTTGTTGCAATGTCTCTGTGCCAAACCACCAGCTTCAGCCAAGACCCAGAGCAGTCCTCCCACCTTGCCAGAAATTAGATTTCTCAAATAAAACCACCCAAGGTAAATAATTAATATCCTGTCCTTTATAAATTAACATAATTCAGTGAGAGCAAAGGATTTTATAAGTCTGTTTTTAAAACCAAATTTGAAATGCTCCCAAATGGTGGTTTTGGTTTTGTTTCTTAACCAGACATATGAAAAGTCCTTCCGTGAGACATAGTGGTAGGCAGACACCAAAACTGAGCCACCTCTAGCCCAGAAGATCCTTTTCCCAGCTGGATTACAGCCCAGACTCAATCCCAGGCTTCAGATTTCCCCATGCTGACAGCATGTGGGTCACTTCATAACCTTATTTTGTGAGCTCCTGGAGATCCTGGAGTGTGGGCACCAGGACAAGGGAGGTTCTTCCTTTGTACTCAGCACAGGTCAGGCCACACCTTAAGTGCTGTGTCCAGCTCTGGGCTCCTCCACTGCAGAGAGATGTTGAGGTGCTGGAAGGTGTTGAGAGCAGGGCAGCAAGGCTGGGGAGGGGCCTGGAGCTCAGGCCTGTGAGGAGAGGCTGAGGGAGCTGGGGGGGTGCAGCCTGCAGCAGAGGAGGCTGAGGGCAGAGCTCATTGCTGTCTGCAGCTGCCTGCAGGGAGGCTGTAGCCAGGTGGGGTTGGGCTCTGCTGCCAGGCAGCCAGGGACAGAAGAAGGGGACAGAGGCTCAAGCTGTAGCAGGGCAGGTTGAGGCTGGAGGTGAGGAGGAAGTTGTTGTCAGAGAGAGTGATTGGCACTGGAATGGGCTGCCCAGGGAGGTGGTGGAGTGGCTGTGCCTGAAGGTGTTGAAGCCAAGCCTGGCTGGGGCACTTAGTGCCATGGTCTGGTTGATTGGCCAGGGCTGGGTGCTAGGTTGGGCTGGCTGAGCTTGGAGGTCTCTTTCAACCTTCTTGATTCTATGATTCTATGATCTCAGCAGAAGGAGGATCTGCCCTTGCTCCCTGTGATCAGCACTCACCAGCTGCACCTAAAACACAAGAGCATCTCTGCAGTTACCAAACTCCTCACGTCTTATTTCCTCCTTCCTCCTCCTTCCCGTAACATAAAAAGCTTCTCTTGCAGTTTGTCAAATCCCTCCTCTGCTATCAGCTCAGGGGGAAAAAAAAAGGAACCAAATTTAGAGGAACTCTTCCAGGAAAGCAGCATTAAGTTATTCAAAGCTAAAAAACATCTTCATTTACATAACCACAACTTGTTAAAATCCCCTCTCGGTCCCCTGTGAGCTGTTTACCTGCTCTCAGATGAAATCCTCCCAGGGAGATGCATTTTAATGCAAAGGAATTTTTGTTCTCTGGTAATTAATGGGAGATAAACTCAACTGAGAAAACAGACAATTTATGGTCCAGATTCTCTGTTCTTACTGTGTTCCACTTCAGTTAAATTGCAGCCTCACCAGCAGTCAGATTGATGAAGTGATTTAGTACACAGGCTCAAAGAGTGGACCGTGGTCAAAGGGAGACTCCTGGGTCTGCTGAGGAGGAGACAACCAGAACTTTGTTAAAACACACTGGAACTCACTGAACTGAAAACACAGGAAACACTTCACAGCACCCCAGCACTAAATGCACCTTTGCTCACTCACAGACCAGAAACCAACCAGTGAAAATGGCACCCACACGGCCTCCTGGCCTCCAGGAGAGACCAGGCAGCTTCCAGCTGCTCTTCTCAGCACAGATCACAGAAATACAGATTGGTTTGAATCATAGAATCATAGAATCAGCCAGGTTGGAAGAGACCTCCAAGCTCATCCAGACCAACCTAGCACCCAGCCCTACCCAGTCAACCAGACCATGGCACTAAGTGCCTCATCCAGGCTTGGCTTCAATACCTCCAGGGACGGTGCCTCCACCACCTCCCTGGGCAGCCCATCCCAATGCCAATCACTCTCTCTGCCAACAACTTCCTCCTCACATCCAGCCTAGACCTACCCCGGCACAACTTGAGACTGTGTCCCCTTGTTCTGTTGCTGGTTGCCTGGGGGAAGAGCCCAACCCCACCTGGCTACAGCCTCCCTTCAGGTATTTGTAGACAGCAATGAGGTCACCAGAAGGCCATCTGGTGCAACCTCCCGGCAGCCAGCAGGGACATCAGCAACTACAGCAGCTTGCTCAGAGCCCCAGCCAACCTCACCTGGAGTGTTTCTCACACTACTTTTCTTTTCCTTTGAAGACTGTTGCTTAATTACAGTCAAGTACAATCTTGGTGAAGAGATCATGAAGAGTCTAGAGAAATTATCTGCAGGAATTAACTTCCTCATCTCACCATCTTGGTCTGGGTGAGGACAACCACCATACACACATCACAGAATCACAGAATTAACCAGGCTGGAAAAGACCTCTGAGATCATCAAGTCCAACCTATCACCTAACCCTTCTAATTAACTAAGCCATATGCCTCATCTGGCCTCCTTTTGAACACCTCCAGGGACGGGGACTCCACCACCTCCTCGGCTCACCTTTGAGCCGTGCTCCTTTTACAAGGGAGGGATCTTTAAAGAGTGGGAGTGTTTTTGTTTTATGAACCTTTTGTTGTTCTCAAAGCAGGGAGGGAAAAGAGTACGTTGAAAACGTTGGGTTTTTTTTTCCCAGGGAGAATTATTACAAGGCACTGACTTTACTCTTGACCATAAAGCTCAGGGGAGATGGAGGAGATTCCAACTTCTAGTTTGTTTTGAGGTGGTTAGAAATAGAGATGGAGCTGGTCTAGAGGTCCCTTAAACTGCAGAAATGGACCAAGCTACCACATGCACGGCATCACATAATGCTGGGGGTTGGAAGGGACCTCTGGAGGTTACCCAGTCCAGACCTCCTGCTAAAGCAGGGCACCCACAGCAGCTTGCCCAGCACCACAATGTCTGGGAGGGGGCTGGAAGCTCTCCAGACAAGGAGACTCCACAACCTCTCAGGGCAGCCTGCTTCAGACCTCCAGTACCCTCCCATCAAGGAATATTTTAATTTGTGGTCAGATGGAACCTCCTGGGTTCCAGTTTGTGCCCACTGCCCCTTGTGCTGTCCCTGAGCACCAGTAAGTCAAATTCCTCCCCTCAAGGTTTTTACAAACACAAACATGCTTTTATCAGAACGACTTATCTCTGAAAATGCACTTGGAGGAACACTTGAGGAAAGACTACTTCTCATCTGCCTAAAGACTTCCAGATCTCACTTCCCAAACCTCCCTGATGCACAGAATAGTTCTATAAATGTAGGGCTCGTGCTTCAGAGCTTTAAATGAAATCACATTGCTGAGTCTCTTCTAGAGACTACACTCTAGAAGAAAACTTCATCAGCAAAGGAAGAACTGCCTTAGGAGCTCCTCAGCTTGAGCACAGCAACAACCCCTGTTACAAACACCTTGGCAGAGCTGTAAAAGTTTTATTAGTTCCAGTGTAAGACTCTCCACTTCCATAGAAATTGGCTAATGCAGCATGCAGGTAGATGCTTTCCAAAAGCTTGTAACAGGCAAGGGATCTTCAATTCTGGTGCAGAACATAAACCCTCCTCAAGAGTAAATGATCCCAATGCTCTGCTCTAGGCATCTGTGGTCCTAGGAAGGTCCCTGAGCTGTGAAGGCTTACAGCAACACATTTGTTTTGCTGGGAGGGGGAGTGTCTGTAACCATCACGGAACAGGTTGTGGTCCAAGCTCCAGGTGTGTGAGGATCCTTTTTTCTTACTTTACAAAAGCAATGCTAACTCTGTCAGGTTCTCTGCCAAGTTTGCATCAGAGTCCCAGCAAAGTGAGGGTTGGAGAGCATCCAGTCCAACCCCCCCTGCTAAAGCAGGGCACCCACAGCAGCTTGCCAGCAGCACAATGGCCAAGGATGGGGGTTGGAAGCTCTCCAGACAAGGAGACTCCACAACCATTCTGGGCAGCCTGCTCCAGGCCTCCAGCACCCTCACACCAAGCAATTTTCTCCTTGTGGTCAGATGGAACCTCCTGGGTGACACTTTGTGCCTACTGTCCCTTGCCCTGTCCCTGGGCACCACTGCCAAGAGCCTGGCTCCAGCTACTTGCCCCTCACAGCAAATTTAGCTCTTGCTAAGCATTGCGTAGATGCCCTCCGGGGCTGCTCTGCTGCAGGCTCTCAGCCCCAAGGCTCTCAGCCTTTGCTCCTCACAGAGCTCCTCCAAGCCCCTCAGCATCTGTGCAGCCTCTGCTGGAGTCTCTCTGGCAGTTCCCTGTCTCTCTGGAACGGGGAAGGCCTAATATTTCCTGCGTGCCAAGGAAAAGAATTAATTCAGATACCAGAAACCCTCCCCCACCACTGCTTTTCGGTGCTATCCAACCCCATCCTATGCACACAGAGCTTTTTACTTTTTCATTGGAATGTCTATGGTAGTGAAGTCCTCAGCCAGTGTTACCTCCTGACCTTCTAACACAGACTCAGCCTGTCTCTTCAGCTCAGTGACGTCTGCATCTCCCTCACCTCTCTGAGCAGCTGGTTTATACCTCTGGCTGAAGTGATTCAACACTAGTTTCTTAACTTTACACAGCTTTGCAAACTCTGATGCCATTTTGGGAGTGCTATGTCCATGCCCTCTGGCCTTTTCCTCTTGTGTATCATCCAAAGTGGCTTCATGGATCAGTAAATCTGCCTCCCAGCAAAGCTTCACAGCTGCATCTCCAACCACACCTGAGCAATCCCCCAAAATGCAGATTTTCCTTCCAGCAATAGGGTCTTCTAAGACATCAGAAGGAGAAACTGTCACTCCATTGTCCAGAACAACTGGAGCTCCACTCTTCAGTTTCCCATATAAAGGTCCTGGCTGAATTCCTGGAAAATAAGGGCAAAGGAGTCCATAATTTTTACAGTGTCAGGTTTAAAACATTAAAAATAAAAAGTCACTAAGAGCAGACACACTGCACATAGAGTTGCCTCACTGAAAAAAATGACAACAGCAATATAAATAGAAATCAATGTTTTAATGGACTCTGAGCAAGGCCTTTGGCACTGTCCCACACCACATCCTGGTCTCCCAGATGGTGGCACAGGGGTTAGAGGGGTGGGGACCACTGGATGGGTACAGAACTGGCTTGGTGGCAGCACCCAAAGAGTGGCTGTCAATGGCTCCATGGCCAAGTGCAGGCAGTGACAAGCAGAGTCCCACAGGGATCAGTCCTGAGGCCAGGCTGGTTCAACCTCCCTGTGGGTGCCATGGGCAAAGGCACTGAGTGCAGCCTCAGCAGGTTTGCTGCCCACACCAAGCTGTGTGGTGCTCAGCCAGGCTGGAGGGCAGGATCCATCCAGAGGGAGCTGCACAGGCTGCAGAGGTGGGCACAAGCCAAGCTCAGGAGGTGCAACAAGAGCAAGGGCAAGGTCCTGCAGCTGGCTGGAGGCAATGCCAAGCACCAATCCAGGCTGGGCAGTGCCAGGCTGCAGAGCAGCCCTGAGGAGAGGCACTTGGGGATGCTGGGGGAGGAGAAGCTCAGCAGGAGCCAGCAGTGTGCACTTGCAGCCCAGAGAGCCAAGCAGAGCCTGGGCTGCAGCAGCAGCAGTGTGGCCAGCAGGGCCAGGGAGGGGATTCTGCCCCTCTGCTCTGCTCTGCTGAGAGCCCACCTGGAGTCCTGCATCCAGCTCTGGAGCCCCTGGGACAAGAGGGCTGTGGAGATGCTGGCAGGGGTCCAGAGCAGGGCCAGGAGGATGCTGAGAGGCTGCAGCAGCTCTGCTGTGAGCACAGCCTGAAAGAGTTGGGGCTGTGCAGGCTGCAGCAGAGGAGGCTCCCAGGTGACCTTCTTGTGGCCTGCCAGGATCTGAAGTGGGCTACAAGAAAGCTGGGGAGGGACTTTTGAGGGTGTGAGGGAGTGGCAGGAATGGTGGGAATGGAGCAAAGCTGGAGGTGGGGAGAGTGAGGCTGGAGGTGAGGAGGAAGTTGGTGGTGGTGAGAGTGGTGAGAGGCTGGGATGGGTTGCCCAGGGAGGGGGTTGAGGCCCCATGGCTGGAGGTGTTTGAGGCCAGGCTGGCTGAGGCTGTGGGCAGCCTGCTCTAGGGTAGGGTGTCCCTGGGCATGGCAGGGGGTTGGGACTGGCTGCTCCTTGTGCTCCCTTCCAGCCCTGCCTGGTTCTGTGATTCTATGAATGGTTGGAGTCAGTGATCTTAAACATCTTTTCCAACCAAAACAATTCCATGATGCTGTTTCACATAGTTCATAGCAACCCAGATGAGCAGGGAGTGTGTTTGAAGGAGAGCCTGATTCTTCACATGGAAGCCAATAAAATCATGCAATGCACTGCTCATACATCTGTCTCCCTGCTAGACATGTTGTGCTTTTTGAACTTGAACACCTCAAGTGATTTGATCTTCTTAATATGACAAGTGAGCTTCTGTCAGCCTTGTCAGGTTCAACAAGATCAGGTGCAAGTTCCTACACTTAGGCTGGGTCTACCACTGGTATCAATCCAGGCTGGCAGATGAAGGGCTGGAGAGCAGCCCTGTGGAGAAGGGCCTGGGGGTGCAGAGCTGGGCATGAGCTGGCACAGAGCACTGGCAGCCTAGAGCTAGCTGTGTCCTGAGCTGATCCCCAACTACGTGGGCAGCAGGGGCAGAGAGGGGATTCTGCCTCTCTGCTGTGCTCTGCTGAGACCCCCCTGCAGTGCTGGGGGCAGCTCTGGAGTGCTCAGCACAGCACAGGCAGGGACCTGCTGGAGCCCCCAGCAGTGCTGGCAGGGCTGGAAGGGCTCTGCTGGGAGGGCAGGCTGAGAGAGTTGGGCTTGGGCAGGCTGCAGGGGAGAAGGCTGCAGGGAGAGCTTCTGGTGGCCTGGCAGTGCTGCAAGGGGCCCAGCAGAAAGGAGGATAGACTTCATCTCACGTCCTGTTGTGACAGGACAAGGTGGGGATGGTCTGAAATAAAAGGAGGGAGGTTGAGAGTGGAGAGGAGGGAGAAACGTTTGTGAGTGAGGGTGGTGAGAGCCTGTGCCAGGCTGCCCAGAGAGCTGGGAGCTGCCCCATGGCTGGCAGCACTGCAGGGGAGGTTGTTTGGGGCTGTGAGCAGCCTGCCCTGGGTGCAGATGTCTGCAGGGAGGTTGGATCGGATGACCTTTCACAGTCGTCTAAAGCATTCTTTGATTCCATGATATTTGGCATTAAGGCCACACAGCAGTTCAGTCTTGGTATGAATTCTTAAAAGGTCTCTAACAGAAAATGGAATTATGCAGAGACAGAGTAGCTCTCATTTGCCAGAACCCCTAGAAATGTGCTCATGAGAAGATAGGGAATCACAGAATTAAGCAGGCTGGAAAAGACCTCTCAGATCATTGTGTCCGTGGAGGTCCTGTGAACCCAGGTTTGTCAGGAAAATCAGAGCTGCTACTCAGCTTGACCACCTGAAGGGAGGCTGTAGCCAGGTGGGGTTGGGCTCTTCTCCCGGGCAACCAGCAATAGAACAGGGGGACACAGTCTCAAGCTGTGCCAGGACAGGATCAGGCTGGATGTTAGGCAGAAGTTGTTCCCAGCAAGAATGATTGGCATTGGGATGGGCTGCCCAGGGAGGTGGTGGAGTGGCTGTGCCTGGAGGTGTTGAAGCCAAGCCTGGATGAGGCACTTAGTGCCATGGTCTGGTTGGCTGGCTAGGGCTGGGTGCTAGGTTGGGCTGGCTGAGCTTGGAGGTCTCTTCCAACCTGCTTGATTCTATGGTTTAAAAACACTAAAAGGAGGAAAAATCAGTCATAGTAGTTACCAAGGTCTTTTAGTTTCTGCACGTTGAGTTTTCCAGTCCGGGGCTTCTCTTCCACCACAAAGCCAAAGGAAGGGATGCGGTGAAAGAGGCGAAATGCTTTCACCACCAGCTGCTCATCCTCAATCAGCAAGTAGGAGTTCTCCACAGGATCCAGGTGCAGTTTTCTCCCTTGACTTCCCTGGCAAGACATCTCATCTCTGTCCAAATAAGACAACTCCTTAAATTCTTCTGCAGGGCACTGGTCACGTGTAGGTATCAGTTCATGAACAGTGTAAGGGAAGAGAAGCTCCGAGTGGGAGAGCTCCATACTCCTCTTGACAAAGCTTCTCAGTCCTAGTGGTCCATAAATATCAACTGGTGGCTTGTTTGGGTCAGAGGTAGCTTGGAGGCTAAGGGTACACAGCAAGCCAGGAAGGCCAAAGAAGTGATCACCATGAAGATGAGTTATGAAAATCTTGGTAATTTTGCCTGTGATCAGTATGAGAAGGGAAGCAAAGCAAGACAGAGAAAGAGAAGAAAATAAATGAACACCTCCACAACTCCAAACATCATCACTGTGTGGCAAGAAGCAGGGAAGAAGGGAAATTAAAATTTAAGGGAAAAAAAAGTGTTTAAAAATAAATCCCAAACCACAAAGTGTTTGCTTTCCACGGAAGCAAGAGGAATTCCACACAAGGGTTATTTTGGCTTGATTTTCAAGAAGAAGACTCCTGAGACTGGTGGTTTAGTTACTATAAACAGGGAACAGAATCAGTTGGTGACATCTGAAGTGTTTTGTCCAGTTCTGGGCTCCCCAGTTCAAGAGAGACAGAAAACTGCTGGAGAGAGCCCAGCAAAGCTACTGAGGACCCTGGAGCATCTCTGTGAGGAGCAAAGGCTGAGAGCCCTGGGGCTGAGAGCCTGCAGAAGAGCAGCCCCAGAGGGCATCTGAGCAGTGCTCAGCAAGAGACAAAGGAGCTGTGGGGGGCAAGAGGCTGGGGCCACGCTCTGCTCAGTGGAGCCCAGTGACAGCACAAGGGGCAATGGGCACAAAGTGGCACCCAGGAGGGTCCACCTGAGCAGGAGGAGGAAGTTGTTTGTTGGGAGGGCGGTGGAGTCCTGGAGCAGGCCGCCCAGAGAGATTGTGGAGTCTCCTTATCTGAAGAGCTTCCAACCCTCCCAGGCATTGTGATCATAACCAAGCTGCTGGGGATGACCCTGGAGGGCTGCAAGAAGGTCTCTCTGTGGCAATGAAGAAATGCCCTTAGAGATTTGTGCTTTGATTCATGTTTGTCTCTCTCCACCTCCCAGGCACCAGGCCTTGTCCTTGATAGATTAAATAAGCCCAGAACTTTCTCTCTCTACAGACACATGTACTGTAACTAAGCTCAGTGTCCTCTGTTTGTTGACTTTCCACTTCCCTTGTGGTAAGGAGGAATTTTTCTCTGCTAGGACTGAGCAACAGGAATCTCTCTGATTTGATTTAAGAGCAATTTTATAACAATCAGTAAATTCAGTACATGTAGTGTATTCACTTGACCATTAAATCATCTGACAGCTTCATACTTCAGAGGATAAGGTTGGTTTTTTGTTTGTAAGTGGTTATTTCTGATCTATCTGTATAACTTGAGAGTCAAAGAACCCCAGTGTGGCAGGGGTTGGGAGCTTGGAGAACATCCAGCCCAACCCCCCTGATAAAGCAGGGCACCCACAGCAGCTTGTCCAGCAGCACAATGGCCAGGGGGCAGTTGGAAGCTCTTTAGGCAAGGAGACTCCACAACCTCTCTGGGCAGCCTGCTCCAGGCCTCCAGCACCCTCACACCAAGGAATCTTCTCCTCCTGTTCAGGTGGAACCTCCTGGGTTCAAGTTTGTGTCCATTGCCCCTGGTGCTGTCCCTGGGCAGCACTGACAAGGGCTTGCCCCATCCTCTTGAGCCCTGCCCTTGCCCCTGTTGTCTGCAAAAGCACAGTGACAGAAGGCAAGCCTGGTTCCTCCTTCACTTCCCAATATTCACCGACAGGAGGACTTACAGTAGGTATTGTCTAGAGCTGTGTGCATCAAAACTGCACTGTTGGGGCTGTTCGGCCAGGAGAAGAGAAGGCTCTGGGAAGATCCTAGAGCAGCCTTCCAGGCCTGAAGGGAGTTGCAAGGGAGGGACATTTTGAAAGGCTTGCAGTGATGAGATGAGTGACAATGGCTTTGAGTTGAAAGAGGAGAGATTTAGACTGGAGATCAGAAGAAATTCTCTCCAGTGAAGGTGGGGAGACACTGGCACAGGTTGCCCAGGGAAGTTGTGGATGCCCCCTCCCTGGAGGTGTTCAAGGCCAGGTTGGATGAGGCCTTGAGCAACCTGTTGCAGTGGGAGGTGTCCCTGCCCATGACAGGGGGTTGGCAACTGGATGATCCTTGAGGTCACTTCCAACTCAACCCATTCCATGATTCTGTGACACTGTGCCTGTTTAAATCTGGGCCATGGCCCATATTTGAAATGACACAGCCCAAGAAATTAATTTAGAAGAGTTTGAGTTTTGAATACAGAATCACAGAACTGTTTTGGCTGGAAAAGACCACTAAGACCATCCAGCCCAACCAGCAACCCAACAGCACTAGACCACATCCCCAGCTGCCATGGCCACAGGTTTCTTGAACTCCTCCAGGGATGGGGACTCCAACACCTCCCTGGGCAGCCCTGTTCTGATCCCTGACCACTCCCGCAGTAATTCTTCCTACTACCCAATCTAAACCTCCCCTGCCACAATTTCAGCACAATTCTTTACCAAAGGGCAGTGAAGGGTTACTGCACAGCAGGTTCATCGACTGTCACCCATACACAGCACCTTCAGACACAGGCTCAGTACCTACTCAGACACCATGAGGACAGAGTGTTGTGTTTAGATCTCACCTGAAGTTCCCCCTTCCCTCAACACAACACCTTCATAAGGCACAGACCTGCTCTGAGGTGGCTCCTCATGAGCTGTGTCTGCGTCCCCTCGCCGCAGTCGAAGAGCCAGCACTCTCCTTCCCTGCGAAGCACCAACGCCGAGGCTCCTCTTGTCGGGGAGGGATAAGCTGAGCCCGTGCCCAGGAAAGTTACGTCCATTGACATCTTGAGTAAGTCAGTGTGCTGCCTGAAAAGGAGGTTTTGAGCCTCTGGACATAGGCTGGGGAGGAAAGAAACATTTTTGCTTTAAATGAAAGCACTCTCTGTGCTTCAGCGTGAGGATTAAATTCTCCTTCCCTCAGAAAGCAAAACCAAATCCTCCCTGGAGTGGAATATGACTTTCAGGCAACACAAGATCTATAAGCAGTTGATTTCCCCTTTATGTCAGTGGGGAAGGTTGCAAACATGCAGCCCAAATTAAGACTTATCCATTACCTAAAGCAGCAGCTCTAGCCAGTCGGAAATACTCTAACCCTTAAGCCCACTATTATTTATTTCTTCTTGGCTTTGTTTAATCTGATTTTTTCCTGCCTGTGCTTTCCTCTAAAAGCCTTTTCAGAGTAACTAACACCAAAGAGCCACCATTGGCATTTAAACACCCTTACTGGATGCCAGGAGTGGGCAGCCCAGCACCACAGAGGGCAAGATCTGCTCCACTCTAAATGACTTCAGAGACCACACGGAGCAGGAATGACCTGACTTACTCTGCACTCTTGAGGGCAGGCAAATTTTCCTTCTCACCAGTGCTGTGTGAAGAATTAAGACACTGCTCAACTGCTAGGCAGCCTGCAGGCTGTGTGGCTGACCGCGGGACACCTATTGCAGCTGTTGGTATGTCTGCACAGCCTGGAACGGGCTGTGCTGCTGGCAGAGGAGGAGGCTGAGAGGGGACCTCAGCAGTGCTGATCAATGTGTGCAGGGCAGGGGCAGGAGGCTGGAGCCAGGCTCTGCTGGGGGATGCCAGTGCCAGGCCAAGGGCCACTGGCTGCAAGGTCAGACATAGGAAGTATTTAAACATGAGGAGGATTTTTTGACCTGTGAGGGTGAAGGAGCCCTGGCAGAGGCCGCCCAGGGCAGGTTGTGGAGTATCCCTCTCTGAAGATATCCAAACTCTGCCTGGATGTGTTGCTGTGTGATCTACTCTGGGTGCTCCTGCTCTGGCAGGGGGGGTGGACTGGATGAGCAGTGAGGTTGCTTCCAGGCCCTGACATTCTGTGATTCTGTATGTTAAATATATATATATACATCTTAGAATCAGAAATTCATGGAAGGGTAGAGGTTGGACAGACCCTCCAGAGCTCATCCAGCCCAACTTCCCTGCCAAAGCAGGATCACCTGGGGCAGGTCACACACAAACACATCCAGACAGATATTGAAAGTCTCCAGAAAACCAGACACCACAACCTTTCTGCTTCAGGCCTCCAGCACCCTCACACTGAGGTGGAACTTCCCAAGTTCCAGTCAGTACCACAGAATCAGTCAGGGTTGGAAGGGACCACAAGGATCATCCAGCTCCAACCCTCTGCCTTGGCCAAGGACACCTCACACTAGATCAGGCTGGCCAGAACCTCATCCTGCCTGTCCTTTAACACCTCCAGGGATGAGGCTTCCACCACCTCCCTGGGCAGGCAACCCCTTTCAGGTTTTCACCACCTTCATGGGGAAGAACTTCTTAGAATCATAGAATCAAGCAGGTTGGAAGAGACCTCCAAGCTCATCCAGTCCAACCTAGCACCCAGCCCTAGCCAGTCAACCAGACCATGGCACTAAGTGCCCCAGCCAGGCTTTGCTTGAACACCTCCAGGGACTGTGACTCCACCACCTCCCTGGGCAGCCCATTCCAATGCCAATCACTCTCTCTGCCAACAACTTCCTCCTAACATCCAGCCTAGACCTGCCCTGGCACAGCTTGAGGCTCTGTCCCCTTGTTCTGTTGCTGGTTGCCTGGGAGAAGAGGCTACCCCCCACCTGGCTACAATGTCCCTTCAGGTAGTTGTAGACAGTAATAAGATCACCCCTGAGCCTCCTCTTCTCCAGGCTGTATACCCCCAGCTCCCTCAGCCTCTCATCACAGGGTTTGTGCTCCAGGCCCTTCACCATCCTTGTTGCCCTTCTCTGAACACCTTCCAGCACCACAACATCTCTCTTGAATTGAGGAGCCCAGAACTGGACACAGCACTCCAGGGCTGGTCTGAGCAGTGCTGAGTACAGGGGCAGAATAACCTCCCTTGACCTACTGCCCACACTGTTCCTGAGCCAGCCCAGGATGCCACTGGCTCTGCTGCCCACCTGGGCACTGCTGCCTCCTCTGCAGCTGCTCTCTCACAGCACCCCCAGGGCCCTCTCTGCCTGCCTGCTCTCAGCCACTCTGGCCCCAGCCTGCAGTGCTGCTTGGCCTTGCTGTGGCCAAAGTGCACAACCTGCCCTTGGCCTTCTTCACTCTCATGCCCTTGGCCTCTGCCCACCCATGCAGCCTGGCCAGGTCCCTCTGCAGGGCTCTGCTCCCCTCCAGCAGCTCCACACTGCTCCTAGCTCGGTGCCAGCTGCAAGACAGGCACCTTTCAAGCAAAAGAATCACAGGAAAACAAACCCAACCAGCAAAGAACCCGCGGCAATCTGTCAGCTTGTCTCTGCTTCTAGAGGAGCTGCCACTACCGACCCCTCCTCCCCGGTGCACAGGGGGGGGTGGGGGTGCAGGGTAAGCTTCCACCGCCACCACTTCTCCCCCCCACCAAAACGAGCAGCGAAACAAAGCAGCCGCAAACATTTCCCTTGGCTTTCTTTTTGTTCTCTTCCCTCGGAGCACACCCACGACTCCCTCAGCCCAGCCAGCCCCGGCACCATTCGCGCTCCCGGGCCTCAACCCTGCCCTTCACCGCCGCTCCCCCTCACGGCTCCCTGCGGCGAACGGCCCAAGGGGGGCGCGGAGCGGGGCTGGGGGGAGCAGGGAAGCCGATCCCGGGGTTTAAGCTGGCAAAGCCTCCCGTACAGGCCTCCTTCTCTGCCCTACCTCCTCCGGGCGGCGGCAGGCGGAGTCCCCGATCCTCGCCCGCGGTTCTCGCTAAGGCCCTCCCCGGGCCCGGCCCCGCCGCCTCGGGGCCCTCACAGGCGCCATAGGCGCCTGTGAGGGCCCTGAGGCGGCGGGGCCGGGCCCGGGGAGGGCTCCGGAGGCTGCCGACGATCTGCTCGGCGTTGGAAGCCAAAGGCTTCAACCCTCCTTACCTAAAGCTGCCCTCTGAGGGGGTTTCCTCTTGTGCCCGCGGCTTGTTCCCTGTGAGAGGAGATGGAACCTGCCCGCGCCTGCCCCCAGCCTCCTGTCGGGGAGCTGCCGAGAGTCTCCCTTCAGCCTCCTCTTCACCCGACCGAGACACCCCCGGCTCCTGCCCTGCAGACCCTCGCTGCCTGCCCCTGCACACCCTTCCAGCCCCTCAGTGTCCTTCTTAGAGTGAGGAGCCCCAGACTGAAGGCAGGAGCCGAGTCGTGGCCTCAGCAGCGGCGCCGGAAGGGTGTGGGACTGTCCCTGCCCTGCTGCTGCTGCTCTCTGTCCCTTTACAATGGACCTTTATGTCTCCAGTGATGCTCTGGAGCAGGGCACTGAGCCCCTGCAGTGAGCTTGCAGCTGGCACCGAGCTAGGAGCAGTGTGGAGCTGCTGGAGGGGAGCAGAGCCCTGCAGAGGGACCTGGCCAGGCTGCATGGGTGGGCAGAGGCCAAGGGCATGAGAGTGAAGAAGGCCAAGGGCAGGTTGTGCACTTTGGCCACAGCAAGGCCAAGCAGCACTGCAGGCTGGGGCCAGAGTGGCTGAGAGCAGGCAGGCAGAGAGGGCCCTGGGGGTGCTGTGAGAGAGCAGCTGCAGAGGAGGCAGCAGTAGTGCCCAGGTGGGCAGCAGAGCCAGTGGCATCCTGGGCTGGCTCAGGAGCAGTGTGGGCAGCAGCACAAGGGAGGCTCTTCTGCCCCTGTGCTCAGCACTGCTCAGGCCACCCCTGCAGTGCTGTGTCCAGCTCTGGGCTCCTGCATTGCAGAGAGCTGCTGAGGTGCTGGAAGGTGTTGAGAGCAGGGCAGCAAGGCTGGGGAGGGGCCTGGAGCACAGCCCTGTGAGGAGAGGCTGAGGGAGCTGGGGGGGTGCAGCCTGCAGCAGAGGAGGCTCAGGGCAGAGCTCATTGCTGCCTGCAGCTGCCTGCAGGGAGGCTGTAGCCAGGTGGGGTTGGGCTCTGCTGCCAGGCAGCCAGGGACAGAAGCAGGGCACAGAGGCTGAAGCTGTGCCAGGGCAGGTCTAGGCTGGATGTTAGGAGGAAGTTGTTGTCAGAGAGAGTGATTGGCACTGGAATGGGCTGCCCAGGGAGGTGGTGGAGTGGCTGTGCCTGGAGGTGTTGAAGCCAAGCCTGGCTGGGGCACTGAGTGCCATGGTCTAGACTGGCTAGGGCTGGGTGCTAGGCTGGACTGGATGATCTTGGAGGTCTCTTCCAACATGGTTGATTCTATGATTCTATGATTCATTGACCTCTTGCGGGACCAGATGGGATCCACCCTAGGGTGCTGAGGGAGCTGGCAGCTGAGCTGGCCAGGCTGCTCTCCATCGCTCATCAACAGTCCTGGCTCAATGGAGAGGTCCCTGGAGGCTGGAAGCTGCCAATGTGATGCCCATCCACAAGAAGGATCAGAAGGAGGACCCAGGAAATGGCAGAGCTGTCAGCCTGAGCTCAGTGCCAGGCAAGGTGATGGAGCAGAGCATCCTGAGTGCAGTCACAGAGCACCCACAGGATGCAGGGGATCAGACCCAGCCAGCAGGGATTTAGGAGGGGCAGGTCCTGCTTGTCCAATTTGATCTCCTCTTATGCCCAGATCACCTCCTGGTGGACGTGGGGCAGGCTGTGGATGTAGTCTGCCTGGGCTGCAGCAAAGGCTTTGACACTGTCTGCCATAGCAAACTCCTGGCCTAGCTGGCAGCCCTTGGTTGGCAGAGGGGCACTGCTGCTGGGCTAACAACTGGCTGGAGGGCAAGGCCCAGAGTGGTGGTGAATGGTGCCACATCCAGCTGGCAGCTGGCACTGGTGCTGTGCCCCAGGGATCAGTGCTGGGCACAGTCCTGTTCAACATCTTCAGTGATGATCTGGATGAGAGGATTGAATCCAGCAGCAGTGAGTTTGCAGGTGACACCAAGCTGGGATCAAGCATTGATCTGTTAGAGGGATCTGGGCAGGCTGCACAGATGGGCACAGTCCAGTGCCAGGAGATTGAATAAGGGCAAGTGCCAGGTTCTGTACTTTGGCCACAATAACCCCAAGCAGTGCTACAGGCTGGGGACAGAGTGGCTGAGAGCAGCCAGGCAAGAGAGGGACCTGGGGGGACCAGTTGGTAGCTGAACATGAGCCCAGCAGTGTGCTCAGGTGGCCAAGAAGGCCAAGTGTATCCTGGGCTGGCTCAGGAGCAGTGTGGGCAGCAGCACAAGGGAGGTTCTTGTGCCCCTGTGCTCAGCACTGCTCAGGCCACCCCTGCAGTGCTGTGTCCAGCTCTGGGCTCCTGCATTGCAGAGAGATGCTGAGGTGCTGGAAGGTGTTTGGAGCAGGGCAGCAAGGCTGGGGAGGGGCCTGGAGCACAGCCCTGTGAGGAGAGGCTGAGGGAGCTGGGAGGGTGCAGCCTGCAGCAGAGGAGGCTGAGAGCAGAGCTGATTGCTGCCTGCAGCTGCCTGCAGGGAGGCTGTAGCCAGGTGGAGTTGGGCTCTTCTCCCAGCAACAGAACAAGGGGACACAGTCTCAAGCTGTGCCAGGGCAGGGTCAGGCTGGAGGTTAGGAGGAAGCTGTTTTGAACAAGAGTGATTGGCATTGGAATGGGCTGCCCAGGGAGGTGGTGGATGCCCATCCCTGGAGGTGTCTGAGAGGAGGCTGCATGAGGCACTCAGTGGCCATGGGTCAGTGAATCAGAAGCTGATAGGGGCTGGGTTGGACTCCATGATCCTGGAAGAGCTTTCCAACCTGGTTAACTCTGTGATCCTGTGAATTCTGTGACTCTCTGCAAAGCACTGGGAAGGATCCAGGTGTTGTACCAAACCAGTTCTGAGAGAACCTTGTAACTGTTCTGCTTGTTTTGCTTGCTGATCTTTTGCAAGGGAAGATAGCAAAGGTGACTTCTGCAGCCGAGCGCTAACCCCGCCCGGGCCAAGCGCCACTGCGTCAGAACAAACCACATCCCAGTGTTAGTTTAGGCAAAGGGAATGCATTTTTACTAAGAAAATAGAAGACCAGAACACACATTTCAATACAGTTACAACATTATAAAGAAGGAAAATATCCCCAACCAGTTCATGTCTAAATACAAGTTTAGTTTCAGCTGAGCAGCAAACCCTCCCAAGGCGAAGTCAACCCCCCCGGGGACAGGCTAGAACTGTTCTCAGAACCACTGCAGTAGGCGTACACTTACTTGTGCAAGGTAGATATGTTTCAGATAGAAATAAAAGCAAGGTGTTGTGACATTTTGTTCACTGACCAACTGGCCACCCTCCTGTGCTTGTGCAGTCCTAGAAGTATTGCGGTTCTCACTGGAGAGGAACCGCTTCAGAGTCAAAACGGCAAGGGACTTGCAGAGCTCGGTTTAATCCAGTGCCAGCCACTTGTTGTGTGGGGAATATAAACACACACCATAAGGTCCCTGCAGTGTCAATGTCAGATCTGAGAGAACATCCTAAGAGGAGCTGCAGCCAGGGTCCACTGTGCTAGCAGGTGCTGGGTTCTTCGTGTTACCATCGAGCTGTTAGCACATGTCCCTCTCTGGAGCCAGCACGAATCATCTGCATCCTCAGAGCGCTGTGCTTTGGGGAGCAGAGGTCTGTGAAGCGTGCTGCCTTTTCCTCACAGTTCACCCAGAGCATCTGCAGGCTTTCTGATACCATGGCAATGTGTATTTTGGGAGCAGATAGGTAGGTCAAGGTAGATCCATACAGAACTAGATGTTCCTTCACCAGCGGGCAGCTGAATTAACGTGGCTCAAACGCAGCTGCCAAGTGGGCATAATTAAAGAGTTTTGCTCTAGATTCTCTCCTTGCTCCCCCATTCAGTGTAACACCAGTCTCTGCTCACTATGAAACAGGATAGCAGTACATGCCATCTTCAAAAAGAGTGCAAAAACAACAGTGGGGGGGTTTTCTTACACTAGGGAATAGCACTTAAGAGCTGAGACAGAATGGGAGTCCAAACTCTACCGTTCTTACGGTTCCACCTGAGGCTCTTCTGTATCTAAATGCTGGAGGTGCTTGAATCTGCACCTTGGAAGTCAAGACCCACAGCAAGTGAAAGACAACAGCTTGGGTTTTGTTGTAGCTGTACAGAAGTCATCCCCAAACTCCTACAGGAGCAGTGACCAAATGGGACTGGCTAATGGCAAACTAAAAGATGTGTCATTTACCTTTGCACCGACTACCAGAACATTGCTTTAGCCACTGCACAAGGTGCTGGAAAACAACAGTACAGAGAAGACAAGGCAGGTACCACAGGAAACCTCCTGAACGCCAATCTGCAGGTAAAAATGTTGCCTTTGGGGTTTTGTAAGCCCAGAAAACAAACAAATTAAACAAACACAACCAAGGACTTCTGTGAGGAGCCACATTTGGGTTTTAAAGATCTACCAGACACAGCATTTTAATAACCTTCCTCTACAAGTCAAATGCTGGCATGTGGGCATACATTTCAGGAACAGACAACCCTCTGCTGAACAAGAAAACACACATGCTGAATAAAAGACAGGCTGCACTCCCTCAGCTACCTCTCCCTCCACTCCTAGATGTCTCTGTCTACACGTCACTGCCAAGAGGCTTGGTCCTGCTCCTGTTAAGAAGACAAGACCTGGAAGAAAAGCTGAGCTTACTGACCTCAGTGGGAGTTTCTGATCCTCTCAGAAGTGCTCTGTACATCCACAACAGTACCCTCACAGAAGAGATGTGAAAGACAGATGCCTAGAGCATCCAGAGGGCAAAAGTCACGGGGCTGTGTGAAGAGGAGATTGTAGCCAGGTGGGGTTGGGCTCTTCTGCCAGGCAATCAGCAACAGAACAAGGGGACACAGCCTCAAGTTGTGCCTGGGCAGGTCTAGGCTGGATGTTAGGAGGAAGTTCTTGCCACGGTGATTGGCATTGGAATGGGCTGCCCAGGGAGGTGGTGGAGTTGCCATCCCTGGAGGTGTTGAAGCAAAGCCTGGATGGGGCACTTAGTGCCATGGTCTAATTGACTGAACAGGGCTGGGTGCTAGGTTGGAAGAGACCTCCAAGCTCATCCAGCCCAACCTGGTTGAGTCAACAGTTGTATGATTCTAAGAGCTAGAACACTCCTCATCCTTTAGCAATGAAGAGCTTAACTGGCACTAGGTAGCACTCCAAAACGCATCCTGCTGACAGCTTTTCACCTTTGCATGCTGCATCAGAGAATTTTTCTGTATAGATAAAGATCAAGAAATGCTTTTGAGTCTCAGCCAGTAAACAGAAGGGAAAAAATCATCTGAGTATGAAGCAGGTTACTGTGGTTCCTTCCTAGCTGTAATTAAAAGATTGATTAGATCTGAAGAACGCGCAAAGCTGAAGAGAAATCTGTGGATTTCATTAACAAAATAACCCGGAAATGCAGAAAGGGAAGGAAATGCACTTAAAACGTGGTGGGCTGAGGTGCGAGCAGTGGAAAACAACGGCTGCACGTTCAAGGAAAGACTCCACCGTGTCTGTACTGCGCCCTACAGGTGATCCACAGGACCTGACTAAACTCTCCACAGGTGTGCAAACGGGGAGGAAGTAACTGGTGTCCCTCAGCTGCCACAACTGGGGTCGGTTAAAGGGACAGACTCAAGACTTCCTCTGTTCTTGAGCTCCAGCAGGGCAGGGCTGGGTTGTCACCGGAGCCTGTGCGTGGCTTACAGACAGTGCAGTGGGGTGGGATGTCCAGGAAAAAAAACACAACAACAACAACAACAACGAAATAACTATGCAGGAATATTTGTACTTGGGGAAAATCCCACTGAGACTTCTGGAGTGTGGCTGTGCTTCTGGAAAAACAAACTGGTCAGACTGAAGAGATGGGTGCAGATCTGGAGATGTGACAGGAGTCACATCTATGGACCGCTCTGCCTTGCCTCTGTGGTCGTTCTCAGCGAGGAGACAGGACCAGCTCCTCAGCCAGGACAGCAGATCAGCACACTGGGGGTGCTTTTGTTACTCACCTGCCTCAATAGCAGGTGGGCAGAGGTGAGGAATTGTGCGTTCATGACAGACCTGAGCCCAGGGGGTGCAGAGGTCCCCACTGCCTCAGGCTGAATTTTCAGAAGGTACAAAAAAAAAAACCCCAATTCATAGACTTAAATAAATAATTTCCTTGTTTAAATACAAGAAAAAAATGAGGCTTAGTAAAGCAGAAAAAAGGGAGTTTTACAAACAAAGCAACACAAAAGGCATTTGTAAAAAACATCCTGGTTTTTGTGTTGGTCTGTTGTGGCTTTTTTCTTTCTCCCCTTGTACATCACACTTACAGACACAAGTTGCAAGCCATGTACGTTGCCCACCCTGGCAAAGGCCAGGGGGCACGTTGCCACAGGTTGAACGTGTAGCCTTTCCTTCCCCCCTCCACCACCCAACCACCACCACCACATCACTATTTTCTGCACTTATGTCATTAGTCTTCTTCCCTTGCTTAGTAAAGCTTCCCCCAGGTTCGCTGCTCTGCCTAGCTGATGCCTGGAGGGGAGTTTACAGCCAGGCAGTAAGCGACACAGACCATGTCTGAAGGGTTAGATTCTCCTCCTTGCTCTGCTTCAGGCCTGCTCTGCATTACACAACACAAATCAGGACATGAGAGAGGTGCCTGCCACAGGGTAAATCCTGAGCATGCTTCACTGTTTGGATTCTGGCTTCCAGTTTCCTAGTGTTGCCCTCTCACTTCTATCCCTTTCCTTGGGTTTATGTCCCTTTTTTTGCCTTGGAGCAGCAGATTATCTTTATTTCTGTCCCTGACGTACCATTGTTCTCATTACACAGACCAGATATAGAGAAGTCACAGGCTGTAACTACCTCTGTGTGTCCTTCTTGCTAGAAGGAGATCAGGAAGGGCACTCAAAAGCAGGCATGAACAAAAGACACAAAAGGAATGTGGTACGCCGTGGGACTCGGTATCAGACGCGCAAGGGCTGTTTGCTGCAAGGAACATTTCACCTCCTGCTTTTGTTCTCGCACAAAACCCCAGAAATTAAACCTGTAAATGGATGCAGGAAGGTGAAATGATCAACTCACAGCTCCTAAGCATTAGGTCTTTCCAGTCCTGTGCTCAAACTGAACTGAACTGACCGGACTGAGACCACAACGAACATTCAAACCGCTGCGAATGTTAACAGCTGCCTGCAACACTTCTGCCTTCGTCACCTGCCTGTGGGGGTCTGAGCCAGGGATGTCAGGAAAGCAGCACACACAGATCCTTCTATGAGAACAGGGGTATGCAAGGAAGAAAACTCACCCTAGAAGAAAAGAACCTTGAAAAATCAAGAGATCCTTTGGTACATCATTTTGGGAGCGGAGCCTCCTGCAGGTTAAAAACTAAATCTCCTTAGAGCAGATTTCTCTCAGTCACTTCAGATCCTGCCTTTAGGTGATAGAATTCATAATGCAGCAGCAGCAACAGCAGAGCTTTGTTTTTGTGTTTTGTTTTGTTTTTTAAAGCTGTTCAGTGATTAATACTACTTCCAGGCTTTCCAAGGATAACTTTAGCTAGTTCACAACATCCCCCACGCGGCGACGAAGGTGCAACAAGACAAACAAAGCGCCACCGGGAAGCCTGGAGGTGGGCACCTTGGAACAGCAGGCAGAAGAAGGCAGTCCATTAGTTTGTTAAATTTGCCTTAAGCAGTCCATTTTTCCCCTATGGCAAACGCTCTCTGTTGATGTCACAGATAAGGAGGAGGATTAGAAGACTGTTATGGGAAGCAGGAAGCAACCTGGAGGTCGGCAGCCGCGAGAGGGCTGCAGTTGATCATCAAACACAGGTAGCTAAAACATCATCAAAGGAGTTCTTTTTAAGCGTGGTGTGGGCCCTAAGCTATGAGTGTGATGTCTTCCTTTAAAGGAATTTTGGAAGGGCTCTCATTGCTGTGATCTGGATGCCATCATCCATAGGCTTCACCAGGTACTTTTAAGGGGGAGGGAGAGGGAGGAGAAATCTACGTCAAGTGAAAAGCAGGGCACGGGAAGGGGAAATGAAAGACAACGAAAATGAGTGGAAATAAATTATAGGACTCAAAAGATGATGATTCGAATTGGTCTGAAAAAGGGGATCCCTGCAGAGTAAGAAGATAACTGCCTGAGGAGTGTGATTCTTCTGAGGCATCAGTGCACCTTAGACTCGGGCCAGTCGTACACGTCTGGCATGAAGGACTCGTACTCGTAGGTCCACACCTTCGAGCGGATGTAGCGGTTCTTGTCTGCAGGCTCGGGGTAGTGGAAAGCCATGTTGTTGGCGTACAGGAACTCCATCACCTGCGCAGGGGAAGCACCACGCCGTGACCGACAGCCTCCTGCCGCGCACACACACGCACACACCCCCCCCATCCGCGCTTCCACTGCAGCGCTGTCACACCGCTGAACGGTTGGGGTGGGAAGGGACCTCTACGGTCACCCACTGCAACCCCTCTGCAGTCAGCAGGGACAGCTCCGACTAGAGCAGGCTGCTCTCAGCCTCAAAACGGCCTCCCCTGCAGTGCTGCCAGCCATGGGGCAGCTCCCAGCTCTCTGGGCAGCCTGGCACAGGCTCTCCCCTCCCTCAGCCTCAAACATTTCTCCCTTCTCTCCACACTCCACCTCCCTCTCTCACTCTAATCCCTCACCCCTTGGCCTGGCACAGCAGCTCCTGCCCAAAGCTCTGTCCCCAGCTTTCTGCTGCCCCCTTGCAGCACTGCCAGGCCACCAGAAGCTCTCCCTGCAGCCTTCTCCCCTGCAGCCTGCCCAAGCCCAACTCTCTCAGCCTGCCCTCCCAGCAGAGCCCTTCCAGCCCTGCCAGCACTGCTGTGGCCTCCTCTGGCCCTGCTCCAACAGGTCTCTGCCTGTGCTGAGCACTCCAGGGCTGCCCCCAGCACTGCAGGGTGGGGTCTCAGCAGAGCACAGCAGAGGGGCATAATCCCCTCCCTGCCCCTGCTGCCCACGCAGCTGGGGATCAGCTCAGGACACAGCTGGCTCTGGGCTGGCAGTGCTCTGTGTCAGCTCATGCCCAGCTCTGCACCTCCAAGCATCCCAAGGCCTTCTCCACAGGGTTGCTCTCCAGACCTTCATCCCCCAGCCTTGATACTGGAGACTATCCCTACCCAAATGCAAGGCCATGCACTTGGCCTCGTTGAACCTCCTGATGCTCCCACAGGCCCACTTTTCAACTTGTCCAGGTCACTAAGTTTAGGACTCACAAACCTGTCTAAAGACAAACACCAAAGTATTTTTACAGCTCCTGAGTGCCTAACAGGGATCTGAAAATTGAATTTCAGATGTCAAGAGGAGGATCATTTTGGCCTATCCTCACTGTCAAACAAGTATCCAATGAACTCAAGTCTGCCTCTTATGAAAGACACAAAGAACTGGCTATTTTGTGCCCAAGCACCTCACATGTGTGGATCACACTGTGCTTTTCATCAGGTTAATGTACACATAAATCACTTCCATGCTTCATACTCACCTTGACAGCAATATAAATAGAAACTTCCCTGATATTGGACAGTGGGGGATAAAGTCTTCCTTGTGCGAGCTCATCATCAGTCAGCTGCTCTGTCAATGCCTGAGTCAGGAAAACAAACAAATTCTCTTTACTGCAGCCCCAAAAATATGTTAAAACACCTGAGAGAAAATAAGTGGAATTGTTCTTGCTATTGGAGTGCTCCCAAAGCACTGCAGGAAGACAGGCAACATTCCACATTCTCAAAGATCAGCTCTTTGCTGAGAAAACTCCTCAGCCTCTGTCCACAGCAGAGCAAATCCTACGTGGAAGCAGGACTGGCTGTTTGTAAGAGGAGCAGATCCTGCTTGGAAGCAGGACTGATTGTAAGAGCAAATCCTGCTTGGAAGCAGGACTGGCTGTTTGTAAGAGGAGCAGATCCTGCTTGGAAGCAGGACTGACTGTTTGTAAGAGGAGCAGGTCCTGCTTGGAAGCAGGACTGACTGTTTGTAAGAGGAGCAGGTCCTGCTTGGAAGCAGGACTGACTGTTTGTAAGAGGAGCAGATCCTGCTTGGAAGCAGGACTGGCTGTTTGTAAGAGGAGCAGATCCTGCTTGGAAGCAGGACTGGCTGTTTGTAAGAGGAGCAGATCCTGCTTGGAAGCAGGACTGGCTGTTTGTAAGAGGAGCAGGTCCTGCTTGGAAGCAGGACTGACTGTTTGTAAGAGGAGCAGATCCTGCTTGGAAGCAGGACAGATTGTAAGAACACACGATGATGCAGGACTGTCCATGCATTTGGCCAGCTGATTCTGCTGTATTAAGTGCTCCTGATCCACAGTGTAAGGGTAGGACAGGACAGGAGCCTGAGGGCCATGTGCATCCCTGACCAGACAGCCAGTTGTGGAACCCAGAGCAGGGGTGGAGGAGGAAGAGTCAGTGCAAGTCTCTTTTGCTGCTAGACCTACAATTCCGGGAGATTTCCTACTTGGGAGCTGTTTTTTTCTGGATGAGGATGATACTTTTCACCATTTTGTTGGATCAAAATCCACGAATCCCACTGGGGAGGGATAAGAGCAACAGAAACCAACCAAGAAACCACAGAACCTCAGCAAGGTTTGAGGAGCTGCCCTCGGTCTCAGCCACCATCAGGTCAGAAGCCACAGCCTGCTCTGCTTCCACACTTACCTTAGCAGCCTCCAGGAAAACCTTATCACTAATGTGTCGAACACTGCTGAGGATCACGGCCAGAGCCACACCTACAAGAGAATTATTGCCAATTAGGGCCACATCAGTTAACAATAGGCAGCAGGCCGCCGAGAAGCTGCAACTCATCAAGAACGTTAAAAGCTCTTCCCACAGCTTTCTACACACATCTGCAAAGCTACTAACGCCTGTGCTTGTCCTTTACCACGAGATGGCTTTTGAGGCCCCAACGCAAGAAGGACGTGGAACTGATTGAGCCAGTCCAGAGGAGGCCACCGAGCTGGAGAGCAGCCCTGAGGAACAGGACCTGGGGGTCTGGGATGGTGAAAAGCTCAACAGGAGCTGGAGAGCAGCCCTGAGGAACAGGACCTGGGGGTCTGGGCTGGTGAAAAGCTCAACAGGAGCTGGAGAGCAGCCCTGAGGAACAGGACCTGGGGGTCTGGGATGGTGAAAAGCTCAACAGGAGCCTGCAGTGTGAGTGCAGCCCAGACACAACCCTGTGCTGGGCTGCAGCAAGAGCAGTGTGGGCAGCAGGGCAAGGGAGGGGATTCTGCCCCTTGGCTCTGCTCTCCTCACACCCCACCTGCAGCCCTGGGGGCAGTTCTGCAGCCCCCAGCACAAGCAGGACATGGAAGTGTTGGAGCCAGTGCAGAGGAGGCCACCAAGATGCTGAGAGGGCTGCAGCAGCTCTGCTGTGAGCACAGGCTGAGAGAGTTGGGGCTGTGCAGCCTGGAGAGGAGAAGGCTTGGAGGAGACCTTGGAGTGGCCTTGCAGGAGCTGAAGGGGGCTGCAGGAGGGCTGGGGAGGGACTATTGACAAGGTCTGGGAATGGCAGGAGGAGGAGGAGGAATGGGTTTAGATTGGCAGAGAGGAGGTTTAAACTGGATGTGAGGAAGAAGTTGTTTGCAGCGGGAGTGGGGAGACCCTGGCACAGGTTGCCCAGGGAGATGATCAAGTCCAGTTTGGATGAGGCCTTGAGTGACCTGTTCTAGTGGGAAGTGTCCCTGCCTATGGCAGGGGGTTGGAACTGGACGAGCTTTGAGGTCCCTTTGAGGGAGTGCTCAGCTTTAAATGCTGGTAACACAGAATCATAGAATCACAGAATGTCAGGGGCTGGGAGGGAGTTCCAAAGCTCATCCAGTCCAGCCCCCTCCTGCCAGAGCAGGAGCACCCACAGCAGATCACACAGCAACACATCCAGGCAGGCTCTGCAGAGCTCCACAGAGGGACACTCCACAACTCCACCCTGGGCAGCCCGTTCTAGGGTTTTGTCACCCTCACAGGGGGAAAAATTCCTTCTCCTGCTCCCATGGCACTTCCTAGGCCTCAGCTTGCAGCCAGTGCCCCTTGGCCTGGCACTGGCATCCCCCGGCAAAGCCTGGCTCCAGCCTCCTGCCACTGCCCTGCACATACTGATAACCATTGATGAGATCACAGGTCACCCCTTAGTCTTCTCTGCCAGCAGCACAGCCCCAGCTGCCTCAGCCTCTCCTCATAACCAAGATGTTCAACTTCCTTAATCATTTTTGTGGCTGGACTCTTTCAACATCTCTTCCTGCTTCTTCTTGCTGCAGCAAGGGAACCCAAGAAGAGATGCTAACAAGCCCAGATTAAAAGGAGACTATTTTATTACCTGGAAATATGTAAGCATTGTTCCCTTGGCCTGGTTTGAAGGTTCTTCCATCTTTCAGAGTCACCAGGTCGAAGGGACTGCCACTGGCAAACAAGCAACGGCCCTGTGGAAACAGAGGAACCACCACAGTCAGGCAGCTTCAGAGGATGGAGCAAACACAGACATGATGAAATACAGCCTCACCAGACTACTACAGCTCCTGGTCAGCTCCAGGGCTGAGACAGGAAGGTTTGTGTTGGAAGAGACCTTGAAAGGTCATCCAAGTACTTGATGCAAATTCAAAACAGAAGGCAAATGGTCCTACTGAATGCAACTGGATTCAGGCACATTCTTAAATCCCTTGCTGACACAATTGCTGCAGTCCCAGCAATGACAACACCCAAACCCACCCTTCCCACTGGAGTCTGGAAGAGATGCAAGAATCATTAAGCATCTGCATGTTTTTGCAGCTGGAGAACAGATGATGTGAGCACACACATAAAACTCTGCAGCTTTCCAAAGCCATCGCTTTGGTTTTCCATTCACTGCTCTTCAGGATAGCAGTGAGGCAGAGGAGCTGCTCACACACAAAATGAAGCATGTGTGTGTGTTAACTGCTCCCCTGAGCTCAGCACTGCTGAGGCTGAACTTCAAATCCTGGGTTTAGGTTTGGGGCCCTTACACCAAGGAGAACACTGAGGAGCTGGAGCAGGTCCAGAGGAGGACAACAAAGCTGGGGAAGGGTCTGGAGAAGAGGGATGAGGAGGAGCAGCTGAGGGAGCTGGGGGAGAGAAGGCTGAGGGGAGAGCTTGTGGCTCTGTACAACTCCCTAAAAGGAGGCTGGAACCAGGTGGGGGTGGTCTCTTCTTCCAAGGAACAAGAAATATGGCAAGAGAAAACAGCCTCAGGTTGCACTAGGGGAGATTTAGGGTGGCCCAGGCTGCCCAGGTGGAGTCCCCATCCCTGGAGGGGTTTCGGAGCTGTGTAGCAGTGGTGCTGAGAGCCGTGGCTTTAGTTGTGACCTGTCAGTGCTGGGTTCATGGCTGGACTTGATCATCTTAAAAGTCTCCTCAGACAAAATGATTCCATGATTTGATTATTATAACCACAAGGCAGGACCCACCACTGTAGGGACTGCACAAAGACAGCTGAATGAGAGGAGAAATAGTAAGTAAGAAAAGGCCACTTGTTTACTGATGGGTGTGAAGGTGAAGGCAGGGACTGCTGTACCATGATGAGAGCTCTGAGGGCTGAATAATGCAGCTTGCTTCTCCTTCCTTTGAGAAACATTTTAATCACCACCAAATATTAAAACAAACCCAGAGTTTGTGGTGTGATAAATGACACTCTCCCCAGGCAGCAAAACCCCTCTAAGCAAAACAATCTTCACATCCTTTAGAGCAGCAAGCTGAGCAACATAACTTTAAAACACTGAAGGCTCTACAGGATGAAAACACTCGAGCACAGACTATCAACAAAGCTAAAACCTCAGGAGCTGTGTCTGACTGTTTGGGCATGCCCAGGATAAACAGCCTTTTTGTGTGGGAGCAAAACACGTGGATGCCTTGGGAGCACAGCGCCACAAAGCAGTGATGACGAAAACACAAGCAAAGGCCACACCACAGCAGGGTGGCAGAGGGGACTAAAGACTCGGTCAGGCTTCTACAGCTGCCATCTAGTGGGATAAAAAGAACAGGGGATAAAAGGTTTGGGATATCTTCGTTTCCTTACTGACTTCCTACTTTGGCCCGAGATTTCCCACCGGCCAGGCAGGGGCAGTTCCCGAGGGCAGGGGGCTGCTCTGGGGATAGAATCATAGAATCAACCAGGTTGGAAGAGACCTCCAAGATCATCCAGTCCAACCTAGCACCCAGCCCTAGCCAGTCAACCAGACCATGGCACTAAGTGCCTCATCCAGGCTTGGCTTGAACACCTCCAGGGACAGTGACTCCACCACCTCCCTGGGCAGCCCATTCCAATGGGAAATCACTGTCTCTGTGAAGAACTTCCTCCTGACATCCAGGGAAAATTAGGGTGATTCTCCCTCTGATAGTGCTGCTGGCCTCCTTCAGTCACTAGTTTGTACACTTATTTATGCCAGTTGAACTTGGTTGTATAACTAACTCTTGTTTACTTTCTATCTGAGACAGTGGAATCTGACTCACTGAGACTGCCCAACTCACTCTTCTGGCTAACATAAATGGTCCAAGAGATAACTAAACCAACCCAATACAAAAGTCATCCTCACTAACTGTTGAAAAGGCATCCTCATTTACTAATTACTACTCTAGGTCTCATCCAGAGGCTGCTATTCCTCTGGACTCCCTGTAGCAAGAGCTCCCTCTAAGCTGACAGGTCCAGTAACACTGAAAAGAATCTGGGTGCCAGCAGGAGGTGGATGGAGTTTTGCCCTACGTGGTGGGAAGGTAGCACTGGTGAGGTTGGAATGTTGGAAACTGAGCCACACTAGGAGTGGAAGGAAGAAATACAGAATAGAATGAACAGAATAGAACATAAAGAATAAAATAGAATGAACAGAACAGAATAGAACAGAGTAGAATAGAACAGAACAGAGCAAAGCAGAAGAGAATAGAACAGGCCAGAGCAGGCCAGAACAGAATAAAGTGGAGCAGAACAGAGCAGAACAGAGCAGAACAGAAGCAAGCAGGTTGGAAGAGACCTCCAAGCTTATCCAGTCCAACCTAGCACCCAGCCCTAGCCAATCAACCGTACCATAGCACTCACCCACTCCTTCTTGTATGACTCACTTGATTTGGGATGAAAACAGGGTGAAGGAAGGGGGGAAGGGAAGGGGAAGGAAGAGGGTAAGGAATCGGTAGGAAGGGGGAAGCAGGAAAAAGCAAAACCAGTTGTTTTATGAGGCCCAGCCCTGGAGTCTGCAGGTAGGAGAGATCAGGGCAAGGTGGAGTCTGCAATGGAAAAGTTCCTTCTCTCCCTCTACTCTGTCCTAGCGAGGCCACATCTGGAGTACTGTGCTCAGTTCTGGGCTCCCCAGTTTGAGAGACACAGAAATATCGAGAGAGCCCAGCAGAGGCTGCAAAGATGCTGAAGGGCCTGGGGCAACTCTGTGAGGAGCAAAGGCTGAGAGCCCCTGGGGCTGAGAGCCTGCATAAGAGCAGCCCCAGAGGGGAGCTGAGCAGTGCTCAGCAAGAGACAGAGGAGCTGTGGGGGTCAAGGGGCTGGGGCCAGGCTCTTGGCAGTACCCAGGGACAGCAAAAGGAGCAGTGGGCACAAGCTGGCACCCAGGAGGTTCCACCTGAGCAGGAGGAGAAAGCTGTTTGTTGTGAGGGTACTGGAGCCTGGAGCAGGCTGCCCAGAGTGGCTGTGAAGTCTCCTTGTGTGGAGAGCTTCCAACCTCCCCTGGGCACTGTGCTGCTGGGCAAGCTGCTGTGGGTGCCCTGCTTTAGGAGGGAGTTTGGACTGGATGATCTCCAGAGGTCCCTTCCAACCCTACCACGCTGTGATTCTGTGAAACCACTTCAAACCCCAACCTCCAGCCCTCTCCAGCGTCCCATAGTGTCACAGCTTTGAGGTGCAAAATGAGGTGAGTTATCTTCTCTCTTCACTCATTTCAATGTTTGGTGGTGTCAGGACACGAGACAGAGAAGGGAAGAGCAGGACAGAGTGCCACCAGTGACTCCTGCACTGGCAGCATGAGTCTCCACAGGTCACTGGTAATGAGTTCTGACCTGTAGATGCTAGGAAATGACTGAGTACACACAGCTGCAGGACAGCTGCAAGGACTCAATTTAAAGGCTGCACCTACTCTGTTTTAGAATCAGAGAACCACAGAATGGTTTAGGTTGGAAGGGACCCCAAAGCTTATCCAGTTCCCCCCCGGCTAGTTCCAGACATAGGCAGGGACACCTCCCACTAGAACAGGTCGCTCAAGACCTCATCCAACCTGGACTTGAACACCTCCAGGGAGGCTGTGGAGCACAGAAGCACCCAATGTGATCTTTGATTCTGTGCTTCTGTGCTCCACAACCTCCCTGGGCAACCTGTGCCAGTGTCTCACCACCCTCACTGCAAACAATTTCTTCCTCACATCCAGTTTCAGTCTCCCCTCTGCCACTTCAAACCCATTCCTCCTCCTCCTCCTCTAATTCCCAGACCTTGTCAGTAGTCCCTCCCCAGCCCTCCTGCAGCCCCCTTCAGATCCTTTAAGGCCACTCCAAGGTCTCCTCCAAGCCTTCTCCAGGCTGCACAGCCCCAACTCTCTCAGCCTATGCTCAGAGCAGAGCTGCTGCAGCCCTCTCAGCATCTTGGTGGCCTCCTCTGGACTGGCCCAAACACTTCCATGTGCTGCTTGTGCTGGGGGCTGCAGAGCTGCCCCCAGGGCTGCAGGTGGGGTGTGAGGAGAGCAGAGCCAAGGGGCAGAATCCCCTCCCTTGCCCTGCTGCCCACACTGCTCTGGCTGCAGCCCAGCACAGGGTTGCTCTGCTGAGCTTTTCACCAGCCCAGACCCCCAGGTCCTGTCCCTCAGGGCTGCTCTCCATCTCCTGTTGAGCTTTTCACCAGCCCAGACCCCCAGGTCCTGTCCCTCAGGGCTGCTCTCCAGCTCCTGTTGAGGTTTTCACCAGCCCAGACCCCCGGGTCCTTTTGGCTGTCTGGTATGTTCAGATCTCTCTTTAGGGCCCCAAGAGAATGAAAAAGGGTGGTGGGGAGCATCTCTAACCACCATACCTCTGTTAATGTGTATGCCTCCTCTGCTGTGCACTCAGCTTTCGCTGTGGGGTTGCTTAGTGCAAATATGATGGGTCGCTCGTTGATAGCAGCCATGGCTTTGATGACGTCCTGAGAGAAGAGTCGCCCAGCTCCTGCCACTCCTGAAGTCAGCACAAAAGCAAAGACAGAAAAGAACAGAATCAGTCCTTGACTGCCCTCACAGGGCAGACGACAGCAACTGGAGATTTGAGCTCGTGGTCACATCGCTCAGAGCAAAGCACCGCAGCCTTCTCTGGCAGCAGACGAGATGGAAAGCAGGCAGTGCTCAGCAAACCCTCCCTTTCCCAGGTGTTCCAAGAGACCCTGCCTGCCACCCTGTGGGCTTGTTTTTATTGATCCGTGCAAAGAACGCTGATCACTGCCCCGGATAAGCACGTGTGAACTCCAGGTTCTTCACAGATGATTCATCCCAGCCGGGTGTTAACTCTGCCCTGCACATTCCCTCGGTGCTGGTTAGTTCTGACTGCACCCAGGCACACAGGTGAAAAAAAAATACATCAAAATGGTTTACACACTATAAAACCTCAGGGTAGGCACTCAAGACAAAAACCTTCTCTTTTCCAAATAAATCACATGGAAGGGAAATTGCAGAGCTGTAGCAGAAAACACCTGTAATTGCATCTCTCAGCAGACAGACACAGTTATAAATCAACACCTCCATATTGCCAGGAGAGGTTTAAGCTGGATATTAGGAATCATTTCTCCACTCCAAAGGGTTGTCATGGGCAGGACCAGGCTGCCTGTGGCAGTGGTAAAGTCCCCATGCCTGGAGGGATCTGAAATCTGTGTAGATGTGTTACTGAGAGACATAGTTTAGTGGTGACCTGGCAGTGCTGGGTCAGTGTTTGGACTCAATGATCTTAAATGTCTTCACCAGCCAAAACTGTTCTGTGATTCTGAGATACAGCAGTCATCTGACAGGTACTGGTGTGAAACAGCTCCTTCAAGCCATGCTGCTGGCACATTCCAGACAGGGAGGCTGAGGCAGGAGGGAGGAAGGACAGTAAAAAACTTCTGCTGTGAAGTAGTAAAAATGTGGGGGTTCTGAGTGCTCTCTCCCTGCTTGCTGGTGCAGAGAATGTGCTGGGGGAAAAGGCTTCACAGAATCATAGAATCAACCAGGTTGGAAGAGACCTCCAAGCTCCTCCAGTCCAACCTAGCACCCAGCCCTATCCAGTCAACTAGACCATGGCACTGAGTGCCTCATCCAGGCTTTTCTTGCTTCATTTCTGTCTTCCTGACTCTTAGTGCCCTTTGGTACAGTTTCAATTCACTGTGGCTATGCAGTCCCTGAGAACAAGCCCAGAGTTTTCTAAGGAAGGTTCCAACACAGTTGGACAAGAGAATCACAGAACCAGGCAGGTTGGAAGAGACATCCAGTGTCACCCAGCACAACCTATCCCCCAGCCCTATCCAATCAACCAGACCATGGCACTAAGTGCCTCGTCCAGGCTTTGCTTGGACACTGGATGGGCTGCCCAGGGAGGTGGTGGAGTTGCTATCCCTGAAGGTGTTCAAGCCAAGCCTGGCTGGGGCACTTAGTGCCATGGTCTGGTTGACTGGACAGGGCTGGGTGCTAGGTTGGACTGGATGTGCTTGGAGCTCTCTTACAACCTGGTTGATTCTATGACTCTATGACCTCCAGGCATGGCAACTCCACCACCTCCCTGGGCAGCCCATTCCAATGCCAATCACTCTCTCTGACAACAACTTCCTCCTAACATCCAGCCTAGACCTCCCCTGGCACAGCTTCAGCCTCTGTGCCCTGCTTCTGTCCCTGGCTGCCTGGCAGCAGAGCCCAACCCCACCTGGCTACAGCCTCCCTGCAGGCAGCTGCAGGCAGCAATCAGCTCTGCCCTCAGCCTCCTCTGCTGCAGGCTGCACCCCCCCAGCTCCCTCAGCCTCTCCTCACAGGGCTGTGCTCCAGAGGAAGCAGTTAACAAGGAAAGAAGACAGAGGAGGATCCCCTGCAGCTGCAGTGAGGGATGCACTGAGAGCTAACGCTGAGAGCTCAGCAGGCTGAGCAGCAGGCTGACCTCACATTTTCACCTTACTTCCAACAGCAGAAGTGCAGATCACTGTCACCCACCTTCTTGGAGCCAGTTTAGCACATGAGAGGCAGCAAAAACCCAAAAGGATGGAAGCACAGAAACTAAGCCAACCTTTACTCACCAATGATAGCTGTAGGTCGAAGCACGTTCACTGCCTCTACAAACGTCTTTGGTATCTGCTCCGGAGCCTGATGTGTAAATGGCTCTTGATTGGAATCCACCCTTTGCTCTCGATCCTATGGGTCAGAAGTTGATTTTGTTTTTTCACTCTTGTGAACAGGGACAGGGAAAGCAGAGTCCAAAAGATCACAAAACACTGTGGGCATCCCCTACCTGGACCAGCAAACCATACTTGTCAAACATCCATATCCTCCTGTAGGCTTCCTCGGCAGAAACGCCGCTTTCCATCATCGCCATCACGATGAGGTTTGCAATCCCTAGGGCAGCCTTGGGGATAAAAGGGACTTGGGTTTTGAACAGCTCACAGAAGAGGTCTGTCACTGCAAACACCATCTCTCCTTCAAGATTCCCCAGGGGAAAAAGAAAATCCTGTCATGTGGTGGAATTGTATCACAGAATGGTTTGGATTGGAAGGGACCTTTGAGATCGTCCAGTTCCAGCCCTTCTGCCACCTCTCAGCTAGGCTCAGCTGCTCAAGGCCTCATCTAGACTGGCCCTCAACACCCCCAGGCAGGAGGCATCCATGACCTCTCTGGGGAGCCTGTGCCAGAGTCTCACCACTGAAGAACTTCTTTTTCCACTCCAGTCTCACCCTGCTCTGCTTCAGCTCCAAACCACTGTCCCTTGGCCTGTCTCTAGACACCCTCAGGACAAGTCTCTCTGCAGCCTCCCTGCAGGATCCCTTCAGCTACTGGCAGGCAGCTCTAAGGACCCCGTGGAACCTTCTGTGGTGGAGGGGCAGCAGCCCCAAAACTGAGGCTTCACCATGCCTCTACATGCCCGGACATGCTTTTCTGCCAGGACCCACGAGGCAGCAAACAAGTTGCATAACACACACACACCCAGCCCGTGTACCCCTGAGGTCCAGGCAGGTAATCCCCTATTGGGAGGGTCCAGGCATATCTCTACTGCCCATTAGGGCAAGGTTTGGCTTACTGCCAGCCTGATTGGTCATGTTAGATGTCCAATGAGCCACGAATCTCGGCCCAGAGCCTTTAAAGAGGGGTGCACAGCAGCACCACGTGGTCAGACATTCAGTCCTGTTCAGTCTGTTCAGATGATCCAGACTGTTTATCAGTTCAGAAGCTTAGAGCACATAGACTCAGCTCTGATCCACAGCAGCATCCTGCTGCCCTGACCTGCTTGCATTGGCCTAGACACAGGATCAGGCCTCACTCGCTCACAAGCATTACAGAGGCTTAGACCTCGTTCATTGATCTCAAGGCACAGCCAAGCTATCTGCAAGCCCTCTGAGAAGCAGAGCACATTCATGCCTGCACCATACATGTATGGGGAGCCGAGAACCCCCTGCCTAAAGCCTAGAGCCATCTTGATTCAGCTACAGAGTTAAATCTCCCTGCAGCATGGCACAGACTCTGCAGCCCGGCATATATACTGCTTGCCAGCTATCCTGTAGGTCTGGAAAGACCCAGAGCCAGCAGACCCCTTTTCAGATGGTCTGCAAACCTGCAAACACAGCTTGCTATCTGTGAGACCGTGTCAGAAGCAACACAGACAAATCCTCCTCCTGCATCGGGAAGAACCTGCCAGCTGATCATCCCTGGACACGCACAGCATCCAGAAGCCGCAGCACCGGGGCAGAGATCACCCCAGGAGAGCAGCTTAGAGAAAACTCAATTTACCCCAGAGACTGGGAAAGCTTTATCATCCCTTGCAAGCCCAGACAAATCTCCAGCTCCATCAAGTCCCCAGAGACTGAGGCACATGCTGAGGCAGATTCCCAGAAGGGTGATTAATGATTAATACTTAAGAGCAGCACACATACATAAGCTTCAATTCTCTTGTGATATAAGTTGTCTCTACCTGAAGAGCACACACAGTTTCAGCCCTTGCTGGGCAAACACTAGAGCTGTCAAGAGGCACTAAGCCAAAGAAAATGTTTCTCTCTGTCAATAATTGTTAATAATTTGCTATTTCCACTTAACAATCAATCCCTGTAACTATCCCAAGCTATTTTCATACACTTGCAAACTAACCCTGGATTTCATAGAGGTTGGGGGTGATATAAACTTGTAAATATTAATTTTAATGAATAATTTTATTAAAAAATCAAAACCGCCTCAAATTAATTTCTCACCTCCCCCTAACAGGGAAGGAATAGAGAAATCCCCTCCATGACACCTTCTCCAGGCTGAACACCCCCAGCTCACTCAGCCTGTCCTCACAGCAGAGCTGCTCCAGCTCTTGGATCATCTTGGATCATCCCTACTACAGGATGGATGTGGAGATGCTGGAGAGTGTCCAGAGCAGGGCCAGGAGGATGCTGAGAGGCTGCAGCAGCTCTGCTGTGAGCACAGACTGAAAGAGTTGGGGCTGTGCAGGCTGCAGCAGAGGAGGCTCCCAGGTGACCTTCTTGTGGCCTTCCAGCATCTGAAGGGGGCTATAAGAAAGCTGGAGAGGGACTCTTTAGGCTGTCAGGTAGGGATAGGAGTAGGAGGAATGGAGCAAAGCTGGAAATGGGTAGAGCCAGCCTGGATGTGAGGAGGAAGCTGTTCAGCGTGAAGGTGCTGTGAGCCTGGAATGGGTTGCCCAGGGAGGTGGTGGCAGCCTGATCCCTGGAGGTGTTTCAGGCCAGGCTGGATGAGGCTGTGTGCAGCCTGCTCTAGTGTGAGGTGTCCCTGGGCATGGCAGTGGGGTTGGGACTGGCTGATCCTTGTGGTCCCTTCCAACCCTGACTGGTTCTATGATTCTATGATCTTTGTGGCCTCCTTTGGCCTCACTCCACAGCAATGTGTCCTTCTGTTGGGGACACCAGAACTGGAGGCAGTGTTGAAGGTGAGGTCTTAGCAAAGCACAGCCAATGGGCACAATCCCCTCTGTTGCCCTGCTGCCCACACTCCTCTGGCTGCAGCCCAGCACACAGCTGCCTGCTGGTCTGCATGAGATCACTGCTGGCTCCTGGGGAGCTTCTCTGCACCCAACACCCCCAATGCTCTTTCTTCAGGGCTGCTCTCAAACCAATAAAGCATCACAAGAACCAATTAGTGCTGCAGCCCTTCTGTCAAGAAGCCACAGCACAGTGGTTTGTTCTTAGCTGCTTTTCCAAACCTCTCTTTGCTCCTACTGCCTGTGCTAAAAGCCTTGCAGAGGCCAGAAAGCAGATGCTAGCAGCACTTCCCTCCATGTCCCCTCTCTTGGCTCACTGCACCAAACCTGGCAGGAAAAAGAAGGCAGAGGGAAGTGCAGAGCAGGGCTGAGCACTCAGCCACTAACACAACCCTGGCCAATGAATGCAACCAGGACAGAGAAATATTCAGCTCATGAAGTTCTTTTGTCAGCAGCACAGAAGCAGTGGTGCTGATACAGCAGGAAGCATGGTGCTGCTCCTGACACTGATGCCCCAGCACCTGCTGCCCACTGATCCCACCCACTAAGGAAACTTCCTGCTACAAGAATTCACACAGGGCTCTTACCCTCTTTTCTTACACAACCGTAAGTTTGTGGTAAATTCCCCTTCAATTACACACAAACCTGATGCTTCCCCCCCAAAAACAGTCCATAGAAGAAAGAGAAAAACTTGAGTGGCTGCAAAGACCTTTCAAACAGTAGTTTTTAAGCAGTTGGTGCCTTCTGTCAATGTATTTCAGCTGCCCTTACAGAAAAGGTTTTGCAAGGGAATCCAGAGAATGTGAACCTCTGGATGAGCCCCACAGAAAATACACACTTATATCTCCTGATGTCCCACAGCCCTGAAGAGAACTCACCTCTCCTGCTCCAAGGAACAGCACTTTCTGCTCTGCAAGGGGTTTGCCCGTGGCTCTCTGTGCTGCCAGCAGGCCTGCCAGGGCTACCGAAGCTGTCCCTGTAAAACCAGTGCAAATCTAAGGTGAGCTGAACAGATCCACACAGCAGATTATAGGCTGCATAGAATCATTTTGGTTGGAAGATCACAGGCTCACAGGATGACAGGGGTTGGAAGGGACCTGAGGAGTTGATCGAGTCCAACCCCCCCTGCCAGAGCAGGGCCACACAATCCAGCTCAGGGCACACAGGAACACAGCCAGACAGGCCTGGAAAGGCTCCAGAGAAGGAGACTCCACAGCCTCTCTGGACAGCCTGTGCCAGGGCTCTGGGATCCTTCCAGGCAAGAAGTTCCCCCTTGTGCTGAGCTGGAACCTCCTGTGCTGCAGCTTCCATCCATTGCTGCTTGTCCTGTGCCAGGGAGCAGTGAGCAGAGCCTGCCCCCCCCTCCTGACCCCCAGCCCTCAGATATTGATAAATATTTATCAAATCCCCTCTCAGCCTTCCCTTCTCCAGACTGAGCAGCCCCAGGGCCCTCAGCCTCCCCTCACCAGGCAGTGCTCCAGTCCCCTCATCATCCTCACAGCCCTCTGCTGGACTCTCTCCAGCAGATCCCTGTCCCTCTTCAACTGGGGAGCCCAAAACTGAAGGCAGTGCTCAAGATGAGGTCTCAGCAGGACAGAGCAGAGAGGCAGGAGAACCTCCCTGAATCTGCTGGACACACTCTGCTTAATGCACCCCAGGACCCCACTGGCCCTCTTGGCCAGCAGGGCACATTGCTGCCCCATGGATGCTCCCCACCAGCACTCCCAGCTCCCTCTCCACAGGGCTGCTCTCCAGCAGTCACCTGCCAGGCTCAACTGCTGCAGTTTGTTATCCCTCCCCAGGTGCAGGACTCTGCACTTGTCCTTGTTGAACCTCATTTGGTTCCTCTGTGCCCAGATCTGTCTCTCTGGATGGCCTCACAGCCTTCATCTGTCTCAGCCAAGCCTCCCAGCTTGGTGTCAGCAGCAAACCTGCTGAGCAGACTCTGTCTGTCTGTGCCCTCAACAGTGGCACTGATGGAGATACTGAAAGGCACAGGACCCAGCACTGATCCATGAAGGACCAGAAACAAAGAGTATACCTTGGATATCATCATTGAAGGTGCAGTATTTCTCTCTGTACTTTCTCAGAAACCTAAAGGCATTGTGGTTTCCAAAGTCTTCAAACTGGATCAGTGTGTTCTGGCCATACCTAGAGAAGACAACAAGTACTCCTGTAAGCACAGCCCTTTCAAAACAGACCCTGCACCTGATCAGCTATCTTTGGAAAGAGGATGCTCTCAAGCTGTTCACTACCTCAGTCAGCTCCGTCTCCTGAAAACTACAAGCAGCATGTTCCAGGTCACAGAGAAAACCATTAAGAGAGCCAGAAATAGTTGTACCTCTTGATATCTAGTCCCATGCTCAGTCCTGAAATGACTCTATCGAGGACTGTGTGTTAAGAGGGGTGGGTTTTTTTATGCCAGCAGCTTTGGCCATGCTTCACAGGATCACAGGAACATCCCAGTTGGAAAAGACCCTCAGGATCACCAAGTCCAACCATTACCCCCTTCTCTACAAAGTTCACCCTTAAACCATATCCCCAGGTACCACATCCAAGTGACTCTTAAACACACCCAGGGTTGGTGACTCCACCACCTCCCTGGGCAGCTCATTCCAGTGGTTGACCTCTCTTGCTGGGAACAAATTCTTCCTAATGTCCAATCTAAACCTCCCCAGTGGCAGTTGGAGGCCATTCCCTCTTGTTCTGACCAACACCAACCCCTCCACAACCTCCTTTCAGGTAGCTGCAGACAGCAATGAGGTCTCCTCATCCTCCTCTCTTTGAAACTAACCATCCCCAGCTCCTTCGGCCTCTCTTCATAAGATTCATCCTCCAGGCCCTTAACAACTTTCTTGCCCCCCTCTACCCTGGCTCCAGCACCTCCACATCCCTCTTGTACTGAGGTGCCCAAAACTGAACACAACATTCAAGTTGTGGCCTGACCAGAGCAGAGTCCCAGGAGGCAATCCTGTTGGGCACAGCACTTCTGATCCCAGCCAGGACTCCACTGGCCTTCTTTGCCACCTAGGCACACTGCTGCCTCACACTGAGTTGTTTGTCTATCACAACCTCCAGGTCCCTTCCTGCCAGACAGCTTTCCAGCCACGCTGCCCTGCAGAGTATGTCCTACCTGTCTGTAATGGCTTCCATGAACTCATCAATGAGGTCATCGTAGACCTGTGAGCGATCCCTTTTTTGGTACAGCCCCATGTAAAAGGGATCTTTCAGGAGAGTCTGAAAAAGAGGTGAACCAAGAGACAGCAGCAGGGTGAACCACTTCCTCAGCATGCACTTTCCAGAGCTCACAGCATCCCATTTCACACCAAAGAGACTGCATTTTATGCCCTGTAATTGCCTCCAGCCTACATCAGCGCTCAGCAGTTTCGAGGCTGGCGACGGCTGCTTTTAAAAGGGAACAAAGGAAAAAATCAATGCTGTGAGCAATGAAACTGCTTTAATAAATCTGGTGCACATTTCCAGCTTTCTCCCAAGCCATGCCAGCCTGAGCAGCCTATCTGACAGTGCCTCAAGCATGCAAATTACTTCCAAATGCACCATTTCACTGACAAATGAGATGACTTTCCCAGTCACTGATGTGTGGCTGCAGAGTGAATTCCAAACGGTTCACCCTTACGTAAGGTACTTGGGTTCACCTGGAATGAAAGCACTCAAACCATAACCTTCTTGCACAGTACTAAATACAAAATACAGTGCTAAATACTAGGTACTGTTAAAGAACATCACCTTTCACAGGGCTAATTTATAGCAGGCCAAGTTGAGCCATACTCACAGTATTGTCAGTTCCCACATCGATGCACACAGGCAAGCACTTATCCGGATGTATTCCTGCACAGGCTGTGTACAGGCACAGTTTTCCTACTGGAATCCCCATCCCATACACACCAAGGTCTCCAAGACCCAATATTCTTTCTCCATCTGTGACAACAACAGCCTGGAAACAAAAGTAGGTGAAATTCTGAGTGGTCACTGAAATGTCTGCGGTCTGGAGCAAAAGGAGGTGTGGGTAAAAGAAAAAGGTCAAGATTTAGCTGCACAAAGAATCACTCTGAAGGCACATTCTACCCAAAACAGCAGCTCTTAACAGCTGGGATCTGCTGTGCTCCTCTTTCCTTGCTGAAATGCACTGCTCAGGCCCTTGGAAGCTGGGTGGGAAGGATCCAGAGCTGCTGGGTGGAACTGCAGCCTGTGCCTGAGGTTTAGGGTTCCCACTTGTGAATCCAGACACCACAAGGTTTGTCCTCGTTCAGCTCATCTCCCTTTCTGGTTCTTGAGCCAAATGGGTCACACAGGGGTCAGTGGCAAAAGCTGGGCCACCCAGCTACAGCTTCTGTGTCCTAATCTGAGCAGGAGAGGCTGGGGACAGACCCTTTGCAGTGGTGCCCAGGGACAAGGGGCAGTGGGCACAAACTGGAACCCAGAAGGTTCCATCTGAGCACGAGGAGAAACTTGCCTGTTGTGAGGGTGCTGGAGGCTTGGAGCAGGCTGCCCAGAGAGGTTGTGCAGTCTCCTTGTGTGGAGAGCTGCCAACTCCCCTGGGCATGGTGCTGCTGGGCAAGCTGCTGTGGCTGCCCTGCTTTAGCAGGGGGGGTTGGGCTGGATGATCTCCAGAGGCCCCTTCCAGCCCCCACCGTGCTGGGATTCTGACTCTTTAAAGGCTGAAGAACCTAGAGAAGACCTGGGGCTGTGCAGGCTGGAGAGGAGAAGGCTCCCAGCTGACCTCACTGTGGCCTTGCAGGATCTGAAGGGGGCTACAGGAAAGCTGGGGAGGGATAGGCAGGGGGGAATGGTAGGGATAGGGCTGGGGGGAATGGAACAAAGCTGGAAATGGGGAGCATCAGACTGGATGTTAGGAAGTTGTTCAGCATGAGGGGGGTGAGAGCTGGAAGGGGTTGCCCAGGGAGGTGGTGGCAGCCTGATCCCTGGAGGTGTTTAAGGCCAGGCTGGCTGAGGCTGTGGGCAGCCTGCTCTAGTGTGAGATCCTGGGATTCTTTAGTATGAACATTTACATTCAGTAATCACAAACCTTAATAAGCTCAAGTGAGGTTAAACAACAGCTAGGAAACATTACACAGTGGCAGTACCTTAACATCATTCTCTGGCCAGTTGTTCACAATTGACCTTATGTGGCCTCTGTCTGAGATAGAAATGAACAATCCTCTGAAAGACAAAACCCAAGCAGAAATATTTCACAGGTGTCAGTTAGAAATGTCTCCTTGCTTTGTAAAACTTACAACACCACACAGTACCATCTTCAGGGCTGGGTGCTAGGTTGGACTGGATGACCTTGGGGGGCTCTTCCAACCTGTTTGATTCTATGATTCCAAAAACTGGAAGATTTGAAACCACTCAAAAGGACAATTCCTTCCTTTGCCTACTTGGGCACTCCAGAGTAAGCACACAAAGGGAAATACATTTGGTGATGCTACCCACTACAAATAGTTCACCTTTCATACTCCTCCAGGGCAAAACACAGGCTTACAGGCTCTCAGGCTCACAGGATGTTAGGGGTTGGAAGGGACCTAAAGAGCTCATCCAGTCCAATCCCCCTGCCAGAGCAGCACCACACAATCTAACACAGGTCACAGAGGAGCACATCCAGACAGGCCTGGAAAGGCTCCAGAGAAGGAGACTCCACAACCTCTCTGGACAGCCTGTGCCAGTGCTCTGGGATCCTTCCAGGCAAGAAGTTCCCCCTTGTGCTGAGCAGGAACCTCCTGTGCTGCAATTTACACCCATTGCTGCTTGTCCTGTGCCAGGGAGCAGTGAGCAGAGCCTGTCCCCCCCTCCTGACCCCCAGCCCCCAGATATTGATAAATATTTATCAAATCCCCTCTCAGCCTTCTCTTCTCCAGACTGAGCAGCCCCAGGGCCCTCAGCCTCCCCTCACCAGGCAGTGCTCCAGTCCCCTCATCATCCTCACAGCCCTCTGCTGGACTCTCTCCAGCAGATCCCTGTCCCTCTGCAACTGGGGAGCCCCAAACTGAAGGCAGTGCTCAAGATGAGGTCTCAGCAGGACAGAGCAGAGGGGCAGGAGAACCTCCCTGGCTCTGCTGGGCACACTCTGCTTAATGCCCCCAGGACCCTATTGCCCCTCTTGGCCAGCAGGGCACATTGCTGCCCTATGGATGTTCCCCACCAGCATTCCCAGCTCCCCCTCCACAGGGCTGCTCTCCAGCAGTCACCTGCCAGCCTCAACTGCTGCAGTTTGTTATCCCTCCCCAGGTGCAGGACTCTGCACTTGTCCTTGTTGAACCTCATTAGGCTCCTTTGTGCCCAGATCTGTCTCTCTGGTTGGTCTCACAGCCTTCAGCTGTCTCAGCCAAGCCTCCCAGCTTGGTGTCAGCAGCAAACCTGCTGTGCAGACACCCTGTCCCCTCATGAGTGGCAATGATGAGTATGTTGAACAGATGAAGATGTTGAACAGTTGAACACCTCTGGTAGAGCATCCATGCTCTCATGTAAGGGCATGGTAGGGAACGTGGCCTTAAGCCTGGCTTTTCCTTAGCGAATCTGTTCCTGGTACTACACAAGGTGAAGAGGATGGAGAAGGGACTGAGTGTGCTGTCTTCTCCTAGATTAGGAGGGGAACAGTGCTTCTCACTGCTGAGTGCTCTTCCATGGGAACATGAAGGCTGCACACCACGATCTGAAAGGTCTTTCCCAACCTAAATCATTCTAGGAGAGCCAAAGAACCTCTCTGGGCTATGAGAGTTGGAACTGCACTGCTGGGAGAGTTAGGCTTGTGCAGCCTGGAGAAGAGAGGGCTGTAGGGAGACCTTCTGGTGGCCCTGCAGTGCTACGAGGGGCCCAGAAGAAAGCTGGGGACAGAGTTTTGAGCAGGGCTTGTTGTGCCAGGACTAGAGGTGAGGGTTTGAGGCTAAACGAGAGAGTTTGACCTTGAGGGTGGTGAGAGCCTGTCCCAGGCTGCCCAGAGAGGTGGTAAATACCAGATCCCTGGAACCCTTCCAGGCTGGGTTGGATGAGGCTCTAAGCAACCTGCTCTAGTTGTAGATGTCCCTGCTGACTGCAGGGGTTTGGACTAGAGGATCTTTAAAGGTCTCTTCCAACCCAAACCAGTCTGATTCTTCAAAGCACAGACTCCTAAGAGGAAAGGAAGTCAGTGAGAACTAAGAGCACACCTTTCACATCCCCTGGCCCAGATGGGGAGCAAAACCATGAGCTCCTTACTGTCTTTATCACAGCAGCAAAGGCTTAGCCCTCCCTCCACTCAGCACTAAAACCCTCCAGCAAGAGGGCTCTAGAAAAACACTATGCTGTGAGCATACCATGGAAATGAGCTGAGACAACTGCCAGTCTGAACTGGTTTCCTCAACACAGGGCTAAGCATATGAATGGTTGCTTTGAAGTCATAGCTCAGCCCAAACCAGATCCCAGCCAAAGGTATTTACGGTGTTGGAATAACTGAAAGCTGGCTCCTAGCAGCACAGCTTTAAGGAGCTTGCTGAGCTACATGAGCCAGCCTCTACAATCCTGCTTTGACAGCATCTCTCCTCACATGCTGCTTGCTGGTCCCTGAACCCAAGTTGAGTCAGATGACCTCCAGAAATCCCTTTCAGCCTATGCTGTCCTCCAAACGCTCTGTCCTGATGGACAGGTGTGATTTTGAGAGCTGGAGAAAGCCACAGCCCCTCTCCTCAGAATCAAACAGCTGTATGGCATCTAGGAAGAGCTGCAGTGAGGAGGCTGAGGCCCTCTATAGAGCCACAGAATCGTGTGGGTTGGAAGAGATCTCAAAGCTCATCCAGTTCCAATGCCCACCTCAGCCATAGGCAGGGACACCTCCCACTAGAACAGGTCACTCAAGGCCTCATCCAACCTGGACCTGAACACCTCCAGGGAGGTTGTGGAGCACAGAAGGCACCACAGCCTCCCTGGGCAACCTGTGCCAGTGTCTCAGCACCCTCAACCTGTGCCAGTCTCTCACCATCCTCATTGTCAAGAACTCCTTCCTCACATCCACTTTCAATCTCCCCTCTGCCACTTCAAACCCATTCCTCCTCCTCCTCCTGTCATTCCCAGACCTTTTCAATAGTCTCTCCCCAGTCCTCCTCTAGGCCCCTTCAGATCCTGCAAGGCCACTCCAAGGTCTCCTCCAAGCCTTCTCCTCTGCAGGCTGCACAGCCCCAACTCTCTCAGCCTGTGCTCACAGCAGAGCTGCTGCAGCCCTCTCAGCACCTTGGTGGCCTCCTCTGCACTGGCTCCAACACTTCCATGTGCTGCTTGTGCTGGGGGGCTCCAGACCTTGTGTTTCTGTGACACATTCCCCCACTGCTGGCTTTAAAGGTTCTGTTTTTCCAATATAAGCTGGGCCTGAGGACATCACTTAGTGAACTTTTACTGCCCTGAACTGACACAAGTCTTGAGCGGCCGAAATCCGAACGCACAGAGAACAAAACTTCCCCAAACCTCAGGCCAAGCACACAGAGAAAATGGCAATAAAAAACCCCACCATATATTTATTGTTCTTACTTTGGTCTCCTGAAGATGTGTCCATACTGGGAGCAGGCAAGGCCTACTGTTGGGGTGTAGACAATTGGCATTAACCGCTCGATGTCATCCTGCAGTACCCTGTAGAAGAGCTTCTCGTTCCTCTCCTGGATTCCCATGATGTAGATATACCTGGAGTTAAGCAAATGAAAAAAGAAGGAGCAGCATTTCCCATCCCTGTGGGATCTCAAACAGTGTGGGGAAAAAAAATGCCAAGGGCAGAACACAAACTTGCTTCACGTTTCTCCTGGAAGCTCAGAGCTGCATTGTTGCGCCGCTCCCAGCAGTGACCGAGCGGATGGGGACAGCTCCTGCCAAGGGCTGGCTGCAGAAGGGTCTCTGCCTCAGACGTGCTTGTGGCCACACTAAGGGCAGTGCCACAGCTTGGCAGGTGGGGGCAAGAAGGCAGAGGGTGGCAGCTGTGGGGAGGAGAGGACAGGGCAGCTGACCCTCAACTGCCCATCAAGGGACTGAAACCTGTTGGTGGCATCTGCAGGAGCAAGCCGAGAGATCACCAAGGTCAAGCCTCTTCTTCAGTAGCCCAGAAGGACTCTGCCCCCTTCTGCCTTTGATCCTGATCCCTGTGTTCCTGAGTCCAGCTCCAGAATGGTGCCACATCCAGCTGGCGGCCAGTCACTAGTGGTGTCCCTCAGGGATCAGTGCTGGGCCCCATCCTCTTTAACATCTTCATAGATGATCTGGATGAGGGCATGGAGTCAGTCATCAGCAAGTTTGCAGATGACACTAAGCTGGGGGCAGATGTGACTGAGCTGGAGGGCAGAAGGGCTCTGCAGCAGGACCTTGACCGCCTGTACAGATGGGCAGAGGCCAATGGGATGGGGTTCAATAGCTCAAAGTGCAGGGTGCTGCACTTTGGCCACAGCAACCCCATGCAGAGATACAGGCTGGGGTCGGAGTGGCTGGAGAGCAGCCAGACAGAGAGGGATCTGGGGGTACTGATTGATACCCACCTGAACATGAGCCAGCAGTGTGCCCAGGTGGCCAAGAGAGCCAGTGGCATCCTGGCCTGCATCAGGAGTGGTGTGGTCAGCAGGAGCAGGGAGGTCATTCTGCCCCTGTACTCTGCACTGCTTAGACCACACCTTGAGTGCTGTGTTCAGTTCTGGGCCCCCCAGATTAGGAGGGACACTGAGATGCTTGAGCGTGTCCAGAGAAGGGCGACGAGGCTGGGGAGAGGCCATGAGCACAGCCCTACGAGGAGAGGCTGAGGGAGCTGGGATTGGTTAGCCTGGAGAAGAGGAGGCTCAGGGGTGACCTTATTGCTGTCTACAACTACCTGAAGGGTGGTTGTGGCCAGGAGGAGGTTGCTCTCTTCTCTCAGGTGGCCAGCTCCAGAACAAGAGGACACAGCCTCAGGCTGTGCCAGGGGAGATTTAGGCTGGAGGTGAGGAGAAAGTTCTTCACTGAGAGAGTCATTGGACACTGGAATGGGCTGCCTGGGGAGGTGGTGGAGTCGCCGTCCCTGGAGCTGTTCAAGGCAGGACTGGACGTGGCACTTGGTGCCATGGTCTGGCCTTGAGCTCTGTGGTAAAGGGTTGGACTTGATGATCTATGAGGTCTCTTCCAACCTTGGTGATACTGTGATACTGTAATCATAGAATCAAGCAGGCTGGCAGAGAGCTCCAGGCTCACCCAGCCCAACCTAGCACCCAGCCCTGCCCAACCACCCAGCCCATGGCACTCAGTGCCCCAGCCAGGCTTGGCTGCAACACCTCCAGCCACAGCCACTCCACCACCTCCCTGGGCAGCCCATTCCAATGCCAATCACTCTCTCTGACAACAACTTCCTAACAACATCCAGCCTAGACCTGCCCTGGCACAGCTTCAGCCTCTGTGCCCTGCTTCTGGCCCTGGCTGCCTGGCAGCAGAGCCCAACCCCACCTGGCTACAGCCTCCCTGCAGGCAGCTGCAGGCAGCAATCAGCTCTGCCCTGAGCCTCCTCTGCTGCAGGCTGCACTCCCCCAGCTCCCTCAGCCTCTCCTCACAGGGCTGTGCTCCAGGCCCCTCCCCAGCCTTGCTGCCCTGCTCTCAACACCTTCCAGCACCTCAGCAGCTCTCTGCAATGCAGGAGCCCAGAGCTGGACACAGCACTGCAGGGGTGGCCTGAGCAGTGCTGAGCACAGGGCCACAAGAACCTCCCTTGTCCTGCTGCCCACACTGCTCCTGAGCCAGCCCAGGATGCCACTGGCTCTGCTGCCCACCTGGGCACTGCTGCCTCCTCTGCAGCTGCTCTCTCACAGCACCCCCAGGGCCCTCTCTGCCTGCCTGCTCTCAGCCACTCTGGCCCCAGCCTGCAGTGCTGCTTGAGGCATTGTGACCCTCTTCTGATGGCCTTGCAGACTCCCTTCTGGTGGACCTGCAGGCCTTCTGATAGCCCTGCACACCCTTTGGTGGCCCTGCAGAACTTCACGGCCCTGCAGACCCTCTTCTGATGGCCCTGCAGACCTTCACCACCTTGCAGACCCTCTGGTGACCCTGCAGACACTCTTCTGACAGCCCTGCAGACTCTCTGGAGACCCTGCTGACCTTCTGATGGCCTTGCAGACCTTCTGATGGCCCTACAGACCCTCTGGTTGCCCTGCAGAACCTCTTCTGATGGCCCTGCAGACTCTCTGGTGGCCCTGCAGACTCTCTGGTGGCCCTGCAGACCCTCTTCTGATGGCCCTGCACACCCTCATGACCTTGCAGACCCTCTGGTGGCCCTGCTGAATGCAGGAGGGTGGGACTAGATGATCTTTAAAGGTCTCTTCCAATTCTCCAGCAAAAAACAAACAAACAAACAAGCAAAAAAAAAATACCCAACCCCAGCAAACAAAACAACAAAAGTAGAACTACAGCCCTTAGCCTTCAGGGGTTAATTTGTTGCACAGATGTGTTAATGTCAGGCTTAACAAGGCCCTGAGTTTTATTTTTGGATGAGAAATTCTTCCACTGGTAATGTTTTGGGTTTTTTTATAGCACTGAGCCTCCCAGCTGGCTGCATCCTGTGATAACTCCGTGGGTTATCTTTTATCTCAGTCAGTGTTTGTGAGCTGACTTGCTGGCACATGTCATGCCCAGCAGTTTTTATGTCAGCCTTTCTGGGAGTTAACTCTTGGTTTGTTTGGGTTGGTATTTTGCTTTTTCTCCACTTCACCAAGGTGCAGGCAGAAAAGGGCCTCTCCTTCAACCCCTCTGCCTTCCCAAAGGGCAGAGAAAGGGAGTAAAGGAGTGAAACGGAGGGGGTAGGAAAGAAACTCAAGCAGCTGAGGAAAGAAGTTCAACTGGGTTGATGAAAACCTCAACAGGAGCTGAGAGCAGCCCTGAGGAACAGGACCTGGGGGTCTGGGGTGATGAAAAGCTCAACAGGAGCTGAGAGGAGCCCTGAAGAGCAGGACCTGGGGGTCTGGGGTGATGAAAAGCTCAACAGGAGCTGGAGAGCAGCCCTGAGGAACAGGACCTGGGGGTCTGGGATGGTGAAAAGCTCAACAGGAGCTGGAGAGCAGCCCTGAGGAACAGGACCTGGGGGTCTGGGCTGGTGAAAAGCTCAACAGGAGCTGGAGAGCAACCCTGAGGAACAGGACCTGGGGGTCTGGGCTGGTGAAAAGCTCAACAGGAGCTGGAGAGCAGCCCTGAGGAACAGGACCTGGGGGTCTGGGATGGTGAAAAGCTCAACAGGAGCTGGAGAGCAACCCTGAGGAACAGGACCTGGGGGTCTGGGCTGGTGAAAAGCTCAACAGGAGCTGGAGAGCAGCCCTGAGGAACAGGACCTGGGGGTCTGGGATGGTGAAAAGCTCAGCAGGAGCTGAGAGCAGCCCTGAGGAACAGGACCTGGGGGTCTGGGCTGGTGAAAAACTCAACAGGAGCCTGCAGTGTGAGTGCAGCCCAGACACAACCCTGTGCTGGGCTGCAGCCAGAGCAGTGTGGGCACAGGGCAAGGGAGGGGATTCTGCCCCTTGGCTCTGCTCTCCTCACACCCCACCTGCAGCCCTGGGGGCAGCTCTGCAGCCCCCAGCACAAGCAGGACATGGAAGTGTTGGAGCCAGTGCAGAGGAGGCCACCAAGATGCTGAGAGGGCTGCAGCAGCTCTGCTCTGAGCACAGGCTGAGAGAGTTGGGGCTGTGCAGCCTGGAGAGGAGAAGGCTTGGAGGAGACCTTGGAGTGGCCTTGCAGGATCTGAAGGGGCCTAGAGGAGGACTGGGCCTATTGACAAGGTGTGGGAGTGACAGGTGGAGGAAGAATGGGTTTAGACTGGCAGAGGGGAGGTTTAAACTGGATGTGAGGAAGAAGTTGTTTGCAGTGAGGGTGGTGAGAGCCTGGCACAGGTTGCCCAGAGAGGCTGTGGCTGCTCCCTCCCCAGAGGTGTTCAGTTCCATGTTGAATAAGACCTTGAGCAACCTGTTCTAGTGGGAGGTGTCTCTTCCTATGGCAGGGGTTGGAATTGGATGATCTTCGAGGTCCCTTCCAACCTAAACCATTCTATGATTCCATGATTCTATGAAACAGAGACAAAGAGACACAAACCAATGGGGAACCCAACCCCTGACGCCACTAACAGCACTGCTGGCACCAGTGATAGCATGGGAAGAAACTAAACCAGTTGGGGTGAAAATAGGAACAATCCCATAAACCAGAGACAATTCAGCCACTGAAGAAGGGGACACAGCCTCAAGCTGTGCCAGGGCAGGTCTAGGCTGGATGTTAGGAGCAAGTTCTTGACACAGAGAGAGTGACTGGCATTGGAATGGGCTGCCCAGGGAGGTGGTGGAGTGGCTGTGCCTGGAGGTGTTCAAGCAAAGCCTGTCTGGGACACTTAGTGCCATGGTCTGGTTGATTGGGCAGGGCTGGGTGCTAGGTTGGACTGGATGAGCTTGGAGCTCTCTTCCAACCTGCTTGATTCTATGATTGGCCAGGGCTGGGTGCTAGGTTGGGCTGGATGAGCTTGGAGCTCTCTTCCAACCTGCTTGATTCTATGATTGGCCAGGGATGGGTGCTAGGTTGGGCTGGCTAAGCTTGGAGCTCTCTTCCAACCTGCTTGATTCTATAATTGGCCAGGGCTGGGTGCTAGGTCGAGCTGGATGAGCTTGGAAGTCTCTTCCAACCTGTTTGATTCTATAACTCTGGACAGGATTGGGTGCTAGGTTGGGCTGGATGAGCTTGGAGCTCTCTTCCAACCTGCCTGATTCTATGATTCTATGAAGAGCCCTAAACCATAATAAAACCCAACCACACAATCAAAACCCTTCTCTTTCTTTGCCACCACACTGCTGAGTTAAAAAGAAAACAAAGTCTGACGTTAAAAAAAATGATTTATTATTAGACCCCAAATTTCTAACCCTGCAGCTCCTTCATAGCTTCTCTACAGGACCAGCACAGACTGTCATAGCTGTTATCTAATTTGCCTTCATTTTCACAGATGAGGAGGCACAGAAGACAAAAGACAACTCTCCTTTGGGTGTGTGTGTGCCCCTGCACTGCGTGGCAGCAGGTCCCCTGCACCTGCATGAGAAGAGGAGGCCAGAGGAGGCACTTACTTTTCCAAGGGGTCAGTCATTTTGGCCAAGTTCTTGTGGAAGCGTAAGGCTTGGATGTCTTGTGTCTCTATTTTGGGAGGTAGAAGTCCTTGCAACCCAAGCAGCTGTCGTTCATGCAGTGTAAAAGCCATGCCCTGCAAACAGGAGAGGAGAGCAGTTAGTGGCAGCTCCTCCTCCAGCGCGTTGATTTGCAGTCCCCTGTTTGCCGCCAGGGACAACCTGCCACAGCCTCCTCCCTCGGCAGGGGCTGGGAATTGTTTTGGTTGGAAGAGACCCCTAAGATCACAGAGTCACAGAGTGTCGGGGGCTGGAAGGGACCTCCACAGCTCGTCCAGTCCAACCCACCCCTGCCAGGGCAGGAGCAGGCAGAGCAGATCACACAGCAACACATCCAGGCAGGCTCTGCAGAGCTCCACAGAGGGACACTGCACAGCCCCACCCTGGGCAGCCTCTGCCAGGGCTCTGCCACCCTCCCAGGGGGGAAAAATTCTCCTCCTGCTCCAATGCACTTCCTATGGCTCAGCTTGCAGCCAGTGGCCCTTGGCCTGGCACTGGCATCCCCCAGCAGAGCCTGGCTCCAGCCTCCTGCCACTCACCCTGCACATACTGATAACCACTGATGAGGTCAGCAGGTCCAAGCACGGACCCAGCACAGCCAGGTCACCACTGAACCATGCTCTCTCTCCCTTACTGCCTTTGGGAAGGCAGAACCACAGAATCACACAGAATCACAGGATGGTAGGGGTCAGACAGGACCTCCAGAGGTCACCCAGTGCAACTTCCCTGCCAAGGCAGCATCACCCAGGGTAGTGCACACAGGAACACATCCAGGCAGGGTTTGGAAAGCCTCAAGAGAAGGAGACTCCACAACCTCTCTGGGCAGCCTGCTCCAGGGCTCTGCCACCCTCACTGCCAAGAAGTTTCTCCTCATGTGGAGCTGGAACCTTCCCTGCTCCAGTTTGTGGCTCCTGCTCCTTGGCTCACTGCTGCTGCCCACCAACAAGAGCTTGGCCCCACAGAGACAAAGTTCTCCCTCCTGTTCCCATGGCACCTCCTCTGCTGCAGCTTGCCCCCTGTGCCCCTTGCCCTGTCACTGGGCATCCCTGAGCAGGGCCTGGCTGCCTCCTCCTGGCACTGCCCTGCACATCTTTACCACCAGGACTGAGGTCACCTCACCTGAATGAGTCTCTGTTCTCCAAGCTCCCAGCCCCAGCCCCTCAGCCTGTCCCACTGCCTGCAGCAGCTCTGGGCTCTGCACTAGACTCTCTCCAGCAGCTCCCTCAGGTCCTTCTTGAGCTGAGGGGCCCAGACCTGGACACAGTATTGCAGATGTGGCCTCAGAGGGGCAGGAGAACCACTCAGCACTCCCCTTCTAACCCAGCCCAGGATGCCACTGCCCTCTCGGCCACAAGGGCACACTGCTGGGAGCAGGACCCTCTGTGCAGCTCAGTCCCCACCCGGACTGCTCCATGAGGTTGTTCTGCCCCAGATGAAGACTCTCCTTGTCCTTGTATTTCATGACATCTCTCCCCACCCAGCTCTTCCAGCCTGTCCAGGGCTGGCTGGATGGCAGCACAGCCTGGAGCAAGGGGTCTCAGCCACTCCTCCCAGACTGCTGCCATCAGCAACCCTGCTGGCACTGCCCTCTGTGCCCTCACCCTGCTCACTGGTGAGCGAAGGGTTCACAGGCAGCATCGTGAACCATCCCAGCCCTAACCCTGGACAACCTCCCGGAGGTGTCACGGCAGCAAACCATGCAAACACCCATCTCAGTCTGCTTCCTCCCCCTTTTCCCTCAGCTCCCCCCCACCTTCGTCAGCATCAGCAGCTTCTGCCTTTGTGAAGTAACCCTTCCTGGACACAAACTGCTGGCTGTGCAAGCTGCTTAGGACACGAAGCAGAGCACAGCTGCTCAGCAGCTGTCCTGTTCTGGCTGCTAGTTTCAGGCACTGCAAAACCAGAACCCATGCCAAAAGATTTACAGCATTAAGAAGGAAACAAAACCAGGTGAGTGTCTTGTGAGAAGAGGGTACAGACCTCTGGTCAGTAAAGCCACTGAATTCAGTGACTTCAGTCATGTCAAAGGCCTGAACCCCTCCAGCAGGGCCACACTGGTTGACACTGGCATTCCACTTTAAGCCAGCTGAATTATCTCACCAGCAAAACCTAAGTCCTCCTGCTCAGAAACTCTCAAGTCCCTACAAAATAAACTCTGCCTCATTGCTAATTTCCACTGCTGGCCATGACCCTGGGAAATTGGCTTTTCCTTCATCTCCCTCTGCAGTGAAACCAGTGACCTTAAACTGCCTGGGTCCTTAATAACACCACATGAGCCCCGAGGTCAGTGCTAAGCAGAACAGCTGCTCATCTTTCTGCTGTTTGTTCACCTTTTGCAGCTCCACTCAACGAGTGTTTCAGTGTACCTGGAGTTATAATAATGTTAAAGACAGTGAATTCTTGAAGCACTCCCAGATGCCTGATCCAGTGTGAGGTGTCCCTGCCCATGGCAAGGGGGGCTGGGACTAGATGATCCTTGTGGTCCCTTTCAACCCTGACTGATTCCATGATTCTATGACTCTATCATTCCATGACTCTGTGATTCTATGACTCTATCATTCCATGATTCTATGATTCTATCATTCCATGATTCTATGATTCTATCATTCCATGATTTTATGATTCTATCATTCCATGATTCTATGACTCTATCATTCCATGATTCCATGATTCTATGACTCTATCATTCCATGATTCTGTGACTCTATCATTCCATGATTCTATGATTCTATCATTCCATGATTCTATGACTCTATCATTCCATGATTCCATGATTCTATGACTTTATCATTCCATGACTCTATGATTTTATGACTGTGATTCCATGGCTGATTCTATGATTCTGTTACTCTATGATTCCATAATTCTATGACACTGATTCTGTGATTCTATGATTCTATGACTCTGATTATATGATTCTATGATTCTGTGACTCTATGATCTGGATGAGTCTGGGATTGGGTCCAGCATCAGTGAGTGTGCAGCTGGCACCAAGCTAGGAGCAGCTGTGGAGCTGTTGGAGGGGAGCAGAGCCCTGCAGAGGGACCTGGCCAGGCTGCATGGGTGGGCAGAGGCCAAGGGCATGAGAGTGAACAAGGCCAAGGGCAGGTTGTGCACTTTGGCCACAGCAAGGCCAAGCAGCACTGCAGGCTGGGGCCAGAGTGGCTGAGAGCAGGCAGGCAGAGAGGGCCCTGGGGGTGCTGTGAGAGAGCAGCTGCAGAGGAGGCAGCAGTGCCCAGGTGGGCAGCAGAGCCAGTGGCATCCTGGGCTGGCTCAGGAGCAGTGTGGGCAGCAGCACCAGGGAGGCTCTTGTGCCCCTGTGCTCAGCACTGCTCAGGCCACCCCTGCAGTGCTGTGTCCAGCTCTGGGTCCCTCAATTCAAGAGAGATGTTGAGGTGCTGGAAGGTGTTGAGAGCAGGGCAGCAAGGCTGGGGAGGGGCCTGGAGCACAGCCCTGTGAGAACAGGCTGAGGGAGCTGGGGGGGTGCAGCCTGCAGCAGAGGAGGCTCAGGGCAGAGCTGATTGCTGCCTGCAGCTGCCTGCAGGGAGGCTGTAGCCAGGTGGGGTTGGGCTCTGCTGCCAGGCAACCAGCAACAGAACAAGGGGACACAGCCTCAAGCTGTGCCAGGGCAGGTCTAGGCTGGATGTGAGGAGGAAGTTGTTGTCAGAGAGAGTGATTGGCATTGGAATGGGTTGCTCAGGGAGGTGGTGGAGTTACCACCCCTGGAGGTGTTGAAGCCAAGCCTGGCTGGGGCATTTAGTGCCATGGTCTGGTTGGTTGGGCAGGGCTGGGTGCTAGGTTGGGCTGGCTGAGCCTGGAGCTCTCTGCCAACCTGCTTGATTCTGTGATTATGATTCGATGACTCTATGATTCCACGATTCTATGACCTCACCACATTAAAAGATGCTTTAGTTTCTCACCAGGCCCAGCTCAGGAAGCTGAATGCCATCAGCCTCCTCACTCCAACCAGAACAGAGCCAAGTTTAGTCCAGAGCAGCACTATAAAAACCACAGAGCCTTTCCCAGCACATGCTGCAGTCCCACTCCTTAGAGAATCAGAGAATTGCTTAGGTTGGAGAAGACCTTTAAGATGATTAAGTCCAACCCTGCTAGGTCACCACTGAGCTATGTCCCTCAGCACCACAGCTACACAGCTTTGGAAGCCCCCCCAGGGATGGGGACTCCACCACTGCTAACCCTTCTGGGTTGCCTGTGACCATCAGCTGCCTCCTGTTTTGGACTTGAGATTGTGGTTTGGTCCCTGTAATGCACCTCAGAGGATGCAGAGTTTCCCTACTGGGCGCTGAGAGCTGTAGAGCTACAAAATTCCTCTCCTTTGCCCTCCTTTTGTAACCCCCAGAACCCAGTGGGCAGGCCCCGTGGTGAAGCAGGAGGTGCTCAGCAGCTCCCAGCAGCAGGGATGATGTTCTCCAAGAGGCACCTCAGACCCCACCACCTGCTTCAGGGCCCAACTCCCTCTGCTTTCCAGTGGGATTGAATGCCTCAGCAGCACTGTGATGGTGTGAGCTTAAGCCTCAGGAACGGCTTTTTGGCTTCCCTTGGCTCCCCCCCACAGGGCTAAGAGTCCTCTCCCTGAGTGTTCTGCACTGACTTTCACTTAGATTAGTTTCCTTAATCCTCTTTGCAGCTCAGAAGAAAACCAAAACACAGCAGGTGTCCTCCCCAGGACAGAGCAGGCAGAGAGCACCCAGGAGCAAACCCAGCACTCCTCGAAGGCCACAAAGGAACTCATTAACAGGGCAGGAAAGAAATCTATGGTGGCAGAACCAGCGTCCTCTTGTAGGAAAGAGAAAGGAGAAGAGGAAGGGGAAAGGGGAAAGGGGAGGGGAGGGAGGGAGAAGGGGAAAAGAGGGAAAGGGGAAGTAGGAAGGGGAAGGGGAGAGAGGAAAGGGGGAAAGGAGGAAGGGGAAAGAGGGAAAGGGCGAAAGGGGGAAAGGGAGAGAGGGGGAAAGAGGGGAAAGGGAAAGGGGGGAAGAGGAGAAGGGGGAAAAATGGAAGGGGGGGAGGGGGAAAGAGGCAAAAGGGGAAGAAGGAAAAGGGGGAAGGGGGAAAAGGGGAAAGGGAAAAAGGGAAAAAGAGAGAAAAAGGGGGAAAGAGGAGAAAGAGGAAGGGGAAGGGGAAAGGGAAGGGGAGAAGAGAGGAAGGAGGGAAAGGGAGAAAGGGGGAAAGGGAGAAAGGGTGAAAGAGGGGAAGGTGCAGGGGGAAAAGGGGGAAAGGGAGAAAGAAGGAAAGAGGGGAAATAGGAAGGGAAGAAGAGGGGAAAAGAGAGAAAGGGGGAAAGGGAGAAAGGGGGGAAGAGGGGAAAGCAGAAGGAAGGAAGAGTGGAAAGGGGAAAGAGGGAAAGAGGAGAAACAGGAAGGAGGGAAGAGTGGAAGGGAGGAAGGGAAAGAGAGGAAATGAGAAGGGGAGAAGAGGGGAAGGGGGAAAGAGAGAAAGAGGGAAAGAGGGGAAACAGGAAGGGGGGAAGAGGGGAAGGGGGAAAGAGGGAAAGAGAGAAAGAGGGAAAGAAGGAGGGAGAGAGGGAATGAGGGAAAAGAGAGAAAGAGGTGAAACAGGAAAGGGGGGAAGAGTGGAAGGGAGGAAGGGAAAGAGAGGAAATGAGAAGGGGAGAAGAGGGGAAGGGGGAAAGAGAGAAAGAGGGAAAGAGGGGAAACAGGAAGGGGGAAGAGGGGAAGGGAGAAAGAGGGAAAGAGAGAAAGAGGGAAAGAAAGAGGGAGAGAGGGAATGAGGGAAAAGAGAGAAAGAGGTGAAACAGGAAAGGGGGGAAGAGTGGAAGGGGGAAAGAGGGAAAGGGGGAAAGGCATAAAGAGGGAACAAGGGGAAACGGGAAGGAAGGAAGAGTGGAAGGAGGAAAGAGAGGAAAGGGGAAGAGAGGAAGAGGAGAAGGGGGAAAAAGGGAAGAGGGGAAGGGGAAAAGGGGAAAGGAGGAAGGGGAAGATGGGAAGGGAGGAAGAGGAAGGGAAAGAGGAAGAGAGGAAGGGCACGGAAAAGAAGAAAGGAGAAAAGGGAAAGTGGAGAGGAAAGAAGGGGAAGGGGGCAAGTGAAATGCAGTGCTGACAGATCTTCAGCCAAGACACACTCACGTTGAAGCCCCATGCCCTGTGCCTTTAACCCACAAACTGTCTGCTGTGGCCCAGCAGCTGGGCCCTGGGACACAAAGCAAGTGGTGCTATAAATACCAGCACATAAACATTCTGGGTGCTTGCACTGCTTGAAGGTGATCAGGAGGGCCTGGATCCTGCAAGGCTGATTTTTATAGCACCACTAAGCTAACACCTCCTCAGCAGGTGGCTTTGAGTAGCCTGGTCCTGTGGGAGGCTGGACACAGATGATCTGTAAGGTTCCTTCCACACCAAGCCATTCTGTGAGTACTCATCCTGCAAGCACAGATGGAGGTGAGAGGGAGAGATACTTTTATCTGGTACTATAAATCATAGGATCACAGAATAGATTGGGTTGAACAGAACCTCTAAAGGTCTTTTAGTACAACCTCCTACACTCACTAGGGACATCTGCACCCAGAGCAGGCTGCTCACAGCCCCAGGGACATCTGCACCCAGAGCAGGCTTCTCACAGCCCCTCCTGGAGCATCCTCTAAGGGCAGTGGGTCCCAGGTCACTGTGAGCACAGAATCAGAGATTGGGTTGGGTGGAACAGGACATCTGAAGGGCTTTTAGCCCAACCCCTGCACTCAGCAGGGACATCTGCACCCAGGGCAGGCTGCTCACAGCACCAAACAACCTCTTGGAGCATCCTCTAAGGGCAGTGGGTGCCAGGTTACTGTGATCACAGAACCAGAGGTTGGGTTGGGTGGAACAGGACATCTGAAGGGCTTTTAGCCCAACCCCCTGCACTCAGCAGGGATATCTGCACCCAGAGCAGGCTGCTCACAGCCCCAAACAACCTCCCCTGCAGTGCTGCCAGCCATGGGGCAGCTCCCAGCTCTCTGGGCAGCCTGGCACAGGCTCTCCCCACCCTCACTCAAACATTTCTCCCTTCTCTCCACTCTCAACCTCCCTCCTTCACTCTAAACTCTCAACCCTTGGCCTGGCACAACAGCCCTTCAGATCAAGTCCCTCAGCTCTCTCCTGGCCCCTTGCAGCACTGCCAGGCCACCAGAAGCTCTCCCTGCAGCCTTCTCCCCTGCAGCCTGCCCAAGCCCAACTCTCTCAGCCTGCCCTCCCAACAGAGCCCTTCCAGCCCTGCCAGCACTGCTGGGGGCTCCTCTGGCCCCACTCCAGCAGATCCCTGCCTGTGCTGTGCTGAGCACTCCAGAGCTGCCCCAGCACTGCAGGGGGGGGTCTCAGCAGAGCACAGCAGAGGGGCAGAATCCCCTCCCTGCCCCTGCTGCCCACGCAGCTGGGGATCAGCCCAGGGCACGTCTGGCCCTGAGCTGGCAGCACTGGCTCACATCCAACCCAATCTGCAGTAAACACTCTGAAGCACTCTGCAAACCTGCACAGCTCACAACAAAGAGCCCATCCAAAGCCCCTGGCAAGGATGCAAACGCAGGACACATCCAAACATGCCACTGCTAGGAAAACGAGTTGGCCTGCTTCAGAGGGATGATTTAACCACATGGTTTTCATGTAACTTTAAATCACTGCCACAGCATCCTTCAGCAGCAGGTTCTAGGCTGTGACACAGCTCTGGGCTTGGGCTTTTGTTTTTTAATAAAGTCATTTTCACACTGGGACTGTGCCTTGCAGCCTCCCTTAACTCCTTGTGCCTCAATCACAAAGTTCACTATTGCACAAGCTGTGTCTCCACTGCAGTTCACACTGTAAAGTTCACTCACAGGAATCAAAGGAGTATCTCCTATCTCAGACATAGATCCAAAGTTTCTCTGTGCTTACAAGGACAGTGTAGGTTATGGAAATCTCCTCTAATTTCTCTCCTCCTTCACTGTTTTAAACTCTATTTTCCCCCTCTCTTCATTATTCCGGTACATTGGACTGGAGGGTAACCAGCAACATGCTCCTGAGGAACTGTGACATCACAGAATCAGTCAGGGCTGGAAGGCAGCACAGGGAGCAGCCAGTCCCAACCCCCTGCCATGCCCAGGGACACCCTACCCTAGAGCAGGCTGCACACAGCCTCAGCCAGCCTGGCCTCAAACACCTCCAGCCATGGGGCCTCAACCACCTCCCTGGGCAACCCCTTCCAGCTCTCACCCCCCTCATGCTGAACAACTTCCTAACATCCAGTCTGATGCTCCCCATTTCCAGCTTTGTTCCATTCCCCCCAGCCCTATCCCTACCATTCCCCCCTGCCTATCCCTCCCCAGCTTTCCTGTAGCCCCCTTCAGATCCTGCAAGGCCACAGTGAGGTCAGCTGGGAGCCTTCTCCTCTCCAGCCTGCACAGCCCCAGGTCTTCTCTAGGTTCTTCAGCCTTTAAAGAGTCAGAATCCCAGCACGGTGGGGGCTGGAAGGGGCCTCTGGAGATCATCCAGCCCAACCCCCCCTGCTAAAGCAGGGCAGCCACAGCAGCTTGCCCAGCAGCACCATGCCCAGGGGAGTTGGCAGCTCTCCACACAAGGAGACTGCACAACCTCTCTGGGCAGCCTGCTCCAAGCCTCCAGCACCCTCACAACAGGCAAGTTTCTCCTCGTGCTCAGATGGAACCTTCTGGGTTCCAGTTTGTGCCCACTGCCCCTTGTCCCTGGGCACCACTGCAAAGGGTCTGTCCCCAGCCTCTCCTGCTCAGATTAGGACACAGAAGCTGTAGCTGGGTGGCCCAGCTTTTGCCACTGACCCCTGTGTGACCCATTTGGCTCAAGAACCAGAAAGGGAGATGAGCTGAACGAGGACAAACCTTGTGGTGTCTGGATTCACAAGTGGGAACCCTAAACCTCAGGCACAGGCTGCAGTTCCACCCAGCAGCTCTGGATCCTTCCCACCCAGCTTCCAAGGGCCTGAGCAGTGCATTTCAGCAAGGAAAGAGGAGCACAGCAGATCCCAGCTGTTAAGAGCTGCTGTTTTGGGTAGAATGTGCCTTCAGAGTGATTCTTTGTGCAGCTAAATCTTGACCTTTTTCTTTTACCCACACCTCCTTTTGCTCCAGACCGCAGACATTTCAGTGACCACTCAGAATTTCACCTACTTTTGTTTCCAGGCTCCTCACCCTCAGAGCAAAAGAAGCTTCTCCCTGTGGTCAGATGGAACCTTCTGTGCTTGAGAAGACTTCAGTCCCTCCACAGGCAAAGACACCATCACCTCTTCCACAACCTGTATGAGGAGCGACTGAGGAGGTTGGGGCTGCCCAGTCTGGAGAGAAGAAGGCTCCCAGGTGACCTCACTGTGGCCTTGCAGTATCTGAAGGGGGCTACAAGAAAGCTGGGGAGGGACTTTTTAGGCTGTCAGGTAGGGATAGGACTGGGAAGTGATGGAACAAAGCTGGAAATGGGGAGAGTCATCCTGGATGTGAGGAGGAAGTCGTTCAGCAGGAGGGTGCGGAGAGGCTGGGAGGGGCTGCCCAGGGAGGTGGTTGAGGCCCCATGGCTGGAGGTGTCTGAGGCCAGGCTGGCTGAGGCTGTGTGCAGCCTGCTCTAGTGTGAGGTGTCCCTGGGCACGGCAGGGGGGTTGGAACTGGCTGCTCCTTGTGGTGCCTTCCAACCCTGACTGACTCTGTGATTCCAAGAACCAGATGCAAATCCCTTTGGCTGCTGAACCAGACGCAGCTGACCCGCAGCAGCTCCTGTTTACTAATGCCACGGCTGTAGCCAAAAGCATTTCCCTGCAGAGAAGGGGAAGAAGTCAGAACTAAGTCCTTACACTCCAGCAGGGAAGTCAGACAGCCTCTCTAGGGTTTGTTTCAGAGACAAGACATTCAGCTGCTCTTTTTCTAACCGAACAGATTGTTCTCCTTTCATGGCATTAATCCTAACACACACACACACACACACACAAAATAACTGGAAAAAAACGAAGACAGCCCTTTCCCTTTCCCTTTCCCCTCCTTTCCTTTCCCCTCCTTTCCTTTCCCCTCCTTTCCTTTCCCTTCCTTTCCTTTCCCTTCCTTTCCTTTCCCTTCCTTTCCTTTCCTTTCCTTTCCTTTCCTTTCCTTTCCTTTCCTTTCCTTTCCTTTCCTTTCCTTTCCTTTCCTTTCCTTTCCTTTCCTTTCCTTTCCTTTCCTTTCCTTTCCTTTCCTTTCCTTTCCTTTCCTTTCCTTTCCTTTCCTTTCCTTTCCTTTCCTTTCCTTTCCTTTCCTTTCCTTTCCTTTCCTTTCCTTTCCTTTCCTTTCCTTTCCTTTCCTTTCCCCTCCTTTCCTTTCCCCTCCTTTCCTTTCCCTTCCTTTCCTTTCCCTTCCTTTCCTTTCCCTTCCTTTCCTTTCCCTTCCTTTCCTTTCCCTTCCTTTCCTTTCCTTTCCTTTCCTTTCCTTTCCTTTCCTTTCCTTTCCTTTCCTTTCCTTTCCTTTCCTTTCCTTTCCTTTCCTTTCCTTTCCTTTCCTTTCCTTTCCTTTCCTTTCCTTTCCTTTCCTTTCCTTTCCTTTCCTTTCCTTTCCTTTCCTTTCCTTTCCTTTCCTTTCCTTTCCTTTCCTTTCCTTTCCTTTCCTTTCCTTTCCTTTCCTTTCCTTTCCTTTCCTTTCCTTTCCTTTCCTTTCCTTTCCTTTCCTTTCCTTTCTCTCTCCCTCCCTCCCTTCCTTCCTTCCTTTCCTTCCTTGCTGCCCCCATTATTCCCTCCTTCTTTCCCTGCTCCTTCCTTGCTTGCTTCCTTTTTTCCCTCCTGCCCCCATTTCCCCTCCCTCTTTCCTTTCCTTTCCTTCCCTTCCCTTCCCTTCCCCTTCCTTCCTTCCTTCCTTCCTTCCTTCCTTCCTTCCTTCCTTCCTTCCTTCCTTCCTTCCTTCCTTCCTTCCTTCCTTCCTTCCTTCCCTCCTTCCCTCCTTCCCTCCTTCCCTCCTTCCCTCCTTCCCTCCTTCCTTCCTTCCTTCCTTCCTTCCTTCCTTCCTTCCTTCCTTCCTTCCTTCCTTCCTTCCTTCCTTCCTTCCTTCCTTCCTTCCTTCCTTCCTTCCTTCCTTCCTTTCCTTCCCTCCCTCCTTCCCTCCCTCCCTCCCTCCCTCCCTCCTTCCTTCCTTCCTTCCTTCCTTCCTTCCTTCCTTCCTTCCTTCCTTCCTTCCTTCCTTCCTTCCTTCCTTCCTTCCTTCCCTCCTTCCTTCCCTCCTTCCTTCCCTCCTTCCTTCCCTCCTTCCTTCCCTCCTTCCTTCCCTCCTTCCTTCCCTCCTTCCCTTCCCTTCCCTTCCTTGCTGCCCCCTTTATTCCCTCCTTCTTTCCCTGCTCCTTCCTTGCTTGCTTCCTTCTTTCCCTCCTGCCCCCATCACCCTTCCCTTCCCTTCCCTTCCCTTCCCTTCCCTTCCCTTCCCTTCCCTTCCCTTCCCTTCCCTTCCCTTCCCTTCCCTTCCCTTCCCTTCCCTTCCCTTCCCTTCCCTTCCCTTCCCTTCCCTTCCCTTCCCTTCCCTTCCCTTCCCTTCCCTTCCCTTCCCTTCCCTTCCCTTCCCTTCCCTTCCCTTCCCTTCCCTTCCCTCTCTGCCTCTGGACAGCTGATCAAAAGGTGGCTGCAGATGAAACAGTTCCACCCTCTAAAAGCATGCAGGCCCCCAGGGAGCTGATGAAAGCTGCAGGTGGATGGCCATGCAACCTCCATACGACCAACCAACCAACCACTGGTTTAGTGGAGAACTTGTTCGAGGAGGCTTCATGGCTGGAGATGATCTCAAGAGTCCTTTCCAATTTGAATGACTTTATGATTCCATCTATCTCCATCCCAGCTATGCAGGTGTGGTGCTCTGCACATACATACAATCCCAGGCAGCACTACAGGCTGGGGACAGAGTGGCTGAGAGCAGCCAGGCAGAGAGGACCTGAGGGGAATGGTTGGCAGCTGAAGATGAGGCAGCAGTGCCCAGGTGGCTAAGGCCAATGGCAACCTGGGCCGGCAGCAGCACAAGGGAGGTTCTTGTGCCCCTGTGCTCAGCACTGCTCAGGCCACCCCTGCAGTGCTGTGTCCAGCTCTGGGCTCCTGCGTTGCAGAGAGCTGCTGAGGTGCTGGAAGGTGTTGAGAGCAGGGCAGCAAGGCTGGGGAGGGGCCTGGAGCAGAGCCCTGTGAGGAGAGGCTGAGGGAGCTGGGGGGGTGCAGCCTGCAGCAGAGGAGGCTCAGGGCAGAGCTGATTGCTGCCTGCAGCTGCCTGCAGGGAGGCTGTAGCCAGGTGGGGTTGGGCTCTGCTGCCAGGCAGCCAGGGCCAGAACAAGGGGATCCAGTCTCAAGCTGTGCCAGGCCATGTTCAGGCTGCATGTGAGGAGGAAGTTGTTGTCAGAGAGAGTGATTGGCACTGGAATGGGCTGCCCAGGGAGGTGGTGGAGTGGCTGTGCCTGGAGGTGTCTGAGAGGAGGCTGCATGAGGCACTCAGTGCCATGGGTTAGTGGATCAGAAGGTATTAGGGGATAGGTTGGATTCCATCACCTCAGAGGTCTTTCCCAATCTGGTTAGTTCTGTGATTTCTGTCCTGAGAGAGTGGTAAGGCACTGGCACAGGCTGGCCAGGTTGCTGTTGGAGTCCCCATCCCTGGAGGTGTTGGAAAGGAAACTGAATGAGGCACTTAGTGCCACAGTCTAGTTGATTGGATAGGGCTGGGTGAGAGGTTGGACTGGATGAGCTTGGAGGTCTTTTCCTGCCTCTGTGATTCTATGATACACACATAAGTTTTTGGCTTCCCAGTTCAGGAGGGACAGGGATCGGCTCGAGAGAGCCCAAGGGAGGGCTACAAAGATGCTGAAGGGACTGGAGCACTGCCCTGTGAGGAGAGGCTGAGGGACCTGGGGCTGCTTAGCCTGGAAAGGAGAAGACTTAAGGAGATCTGATCAATGTTTGTAAATATCTGAAGGCTGGGGGCCAAGAGGGAGGGGACAAACTCTGCTCACTGCTCCCTGTGACAGGACAAGGGGCAATGGCAATGAACTGCAGCACAGGAGGTTCCACCTCAACATGAAGAGGAACTTCTTGCCTGGAAGGGTCCCAGAGCCTGGCACAGGCTGCCCAGAGAGGTTGTGAAGTCTCCTTCTCTGGAGCCTTTCCAGGCCTGTCTGGCTGTGTTCCTGTGTGCCCTGAGCTGGATTGTGTGGCCCTGCTCTGGCAGGGGGCTTAGACTGGATGAGCTCTGGAGGTCCTTTCCAACCCCTGACACTTTGTGATTCTGTGATAAACTGTTCTGAGCTTAAAGAAGAAATCCTGGGCCTGAAGTGAGCAGCTGGAGCATTTATACATACCTCAACCTCCCCTGGCACAACCTGAGGCAATCTCCTCTTGTTCCTTGGGAGAAGAGGCCAACCCCACCTGGCTCCAGCCTCCTCTCAGGCAGTTGCACAGAGGCAGAAGGTCTCCTCTCAGCCTCCTTTTCTGCAGGCTAAACAGCCCCAGCTTCCCTCACACACTCCTCATACCTCTGCTCTATTAATACCACACAGTGCCACACTTGATGCCACTTCACATGGCACAACAGCCACTGCCAAAGCTCAGGGATCATCTACCTGTGCATCATTTAGACAGCAGGAGGAGTTTTTTTCCTCTGTGAGGGTGACAGAACCCTGGAACAGGCTGGCCAGAGGGGTTGTGGAGCCTCCTTCTCTGGAGATACTCAAACCCTGCCTGGATGTGTTGCTGTGTGGTCTGCTCTGGGTTGGCCTGGCTGAGCTCTGGAGGTCCCTTACAGCCCCTGGCATTCTGTGGTCCTGTGATTTGTGGTGCTGTTTCCCCAGGAAGGCTGATGGGCATCCTGCCTGCTCAACCCAACTAACCCAGCCTAAAAAAAAAGGGATGGAAAGAAACCAAAGGTGTCAAAAAAAAACCCAAGCAGGGTGAGAAAGGGGCAGATGAAAGCAGCATTTGAACCTTGGGAGCTCATACAATCCTCCCTCACATTCTCTTGTCCTATCCTGCCCTACTTTTTTGTGGTGTGGTTTTTTTTTAGCTAGCTTTATCTGTGGGTTGGGTTTCTTTTGTTTGGGTTGGGGTTTTGTTGCTGTTGTTGTTGTTCTGGACTTTTGGGATATCTGCCAGAAGTCAGTCAGGTCACCTTAAGAGAATTGATTCTTTAAACAAAGTTAATGTACCAGAATTCCTGGAAGTGTTCTGGAAGGATGGGACAAGGCCCAGTGGGCTGAGGTTCAACAAGGCCAAGTGCTGAGGCCTGCACAACAACCCCATAAAGGCTCCCCGTTTGGGACAGAGTGGCTGGAAACTGCCCAGCAGGAAAGCTGTTGTTGGTCAACAGCTGAAGATGAGCCAGGGGGTGCTCAGCTGGCCAAGAAGGGCAGCAGCAGCATGGCCTGGATCAGAAGATTGTGACCAGCAGGAGCTGGGCAGGGACTTTCCCCCTAGATTCAGCACTTGTGAGGCCACAGCTTGAGTGCTGGGTTCAGTTTTGGACTCTTCATTCCAAGAAGGACATTGAGGGGCAGGAGCAGGTCCAGAAAAGGGCAACAAAGGTGGGGAGGGGTCTGAAAAACAGATCTGGGGAGGAGCAGCTGAGGGAGCTGGGAGTGTTTAGCCTGGAGAAAGGAGACTGAGGGGAGACCCTTTGCAGCTCCCTGAAAGGAGGCTGCAGTGCGGTGGGGATCGGTCTGTTCCCGGAAGCAAGCAGGCTGGCAGAGAGCTCCAGGCTCACCCAGCCCAGCCTAGCACCCAGCCCTGGCCAAGCAACCAGACCATGGCACTCAGTGCCCCAGCCAGGCTTGGCTGCAACACCTCCAGCCACAGCCACTCCACCACCTCCCTGGGCAGCCCATTCCAATGCCAATCACTCTCTCTGACAACAACTTCCTCCTCACATCCAGCCTGAACATGGCCTGGCACAGCTTGAGACTGGATCCCCTTGTTCTGGCCCTGGCTGCCTGGCAGCAGAGCCCAACCCCACCTGGCTACAGCCTCCCTGCAGGCAGCTGCAGGCAGCAATCAGCTCTGCCCTCAGCCTCCTCTGCTGCAGGCTGCACCCCCCCAGCTCCCTCAGCCTCTCCTCACAGGGCTGTGCTCCAGGCCCCTCCCCAGCCTTGCTGCCCTGCTCTCAACACCTTCCAGCACCTCAGCAGCTCTCTGCAATGCAGGAGCCCACAACTTGACACAGGTCACAACCACCCCATGAATGCTCCAGATGGGAAACCGCCCATTGGAAAAGGACCTGAGGGTGCTGGGTGACAGCAGCTGAAGATGAGCCAGGCTGTGCCCAGATGGCCAAGAAGGCCACCAGCAGCCTGGCTTGGATCAGCAGTGGTGTGGCCAGCAGGAGCAGGGTAAGGATTGTCCTCCTGGACTGAGCACTTGTGTCCACCTGTGGGCCACGGTCTCCAAGAAGCAACATGGAGAGAGTCCATTCCATGACTCTTTGCTCACTTGCAGGTTGGCTTCCTGTGTGCTTGCAGCAATTTTGTGACTCTAAATGTTTTGTGACACTTCCTCTGTTTCTGCCTGTGATTTTTCCTCCTCACAGCCTCAGTTCTTCCTGTTCTGTAAACGTATTTTCACAGAATCACAGAATCAGTCAGGGCTGGAAGGGGCCACAAGGAGCAGCCAGTCCCAACCCCCTGCCACGCCCAGGGACACCCTACCCTAGAGCAGGCTGCACACAGCCTCAGCCAGCCTGGCCTCAAACACCTCCAGCCATGGGGCCTCAACCACCTCCCTGTGCAACCCATTCCAGCCTCTCACCACTCTCATCACCAACAACTTCCTCCTCTCCTCCAGCCTCACTCTCCCCACCTCCACCTTTGAACCATCCCCCCCGTCCTGTCCTGATATCCTCAAAAGTCCCTCCCCAGCTTTTCTGTAGCCTCCTTCAGATGCTGCAAGGCCACAGTGAGGTCACCTGGGAGCCTCCTCTGCTCCAGCCTGCACAGCCCCAACTCTTTCAGGCTGTGCTCACAGCAGAGCTGCTGCAGCCTCTCAGCATCCTCCTGGCCCTGCTCTGGACCCCTGCCAGCATCTCCACATCCCTCTTGTCCCAGGGGCTCCAGAGCTGGATGCAGGACTCCAGGTGGGCTCTCAGCAGAGCAGAGCAGAGCAGAGGGGCAGAATCCCCTCCCTGGCCCTGCTGGCCACACTGCTGCTGCTGCAGCCCAGGCTCTGCTTGGCTCTCTGGGCTGCAAGTGCACACTGCTGGCTCCTGCTGAGCTTCTCCTTCCCCAGCACCCCCAAGTGCCTCTCCTCAGGGCTGTTCTCCAGACACTCACTGCCCAGCCTGGATTAGTGCTTGTATTTGCCCAGCTGGTTCCAGTACCTCTGTCCTCTGTTACCCTGCTCCTGAATTCTGTTTATTTCATTCTTCAGTCTCACCTCTCAAATTTCATAGCTTCATCAAATACCTTGAGGACATTGCACTAAACACATACTGGGTTGCATGGATAGAATCAAGCTTGGGAAAGGCCACCAAGACCACTGAGACCATTCTTCAGCTTGTGAAGAACCAACATTGCTTTGGCAAATGAGGTGGTGTCACCCTGTAAAGAGCCTCAAAAACCAAGTGTGGCAATGCCTGAGTTCAGGGTCCCACAGCCAACCCTGGCTGCAGCCTGGAGATCACATTATTGGTGGCTGGAGCAGACCCTGAAGGATCATCAAGTCCAGCTCAGCACTGCCAGGGTCATCACCAAACCATGGCTGTCAGCACCACATCCACACAGCTTCTGAACACTACCCAGGAATGGGGACCCCACCACTGCTCTGGGCAGCCTGGGCCAGGCCTTGACAACTGGTTAGGGGAAGAAATTGCTCCTCATGTGCAACCTAAACCTCCCCTAGCACAACCTGAGGCAATCTCCTCTTGTTCCTTGGGAGAAGAGGCCAACCCCACCTGGCTCCAGCCTCCTCTCAGGCAGTTGCAGAGAGGCAGAAGGTCTCCTCTCAGCCTCCTTTTCTGCAGGCTAAACAGCCCCAGCTTCCCTCACACACTCCTCATACCTCTGCTCTATTAATACCACACAGTGCCACACTGATGCCACTTCACATGGCACAACAGCCACTGCCAAAGCTCAGGGATCATCTACCTGTGCATCATTTAGACATCAGGAGGAGCTTTTTTCCCCTGTGAGGGTGAGGGAACCCTTGAACAGGCTGGCCAGAGGGGTTGTGGAGCCTCCCTCTCTGGAGATACTCAAACCCTGCCTGGATGTGTTGCTGTGTGATCTGCTCTGGCTGCCCCTGCTCTGGCAGGGGAGGGTTGGACTGGATGATCTCTGGAGGTCCCTTCCAGGCCCTGACACTCTGCGATTCTGGGATCAACTGTTGTGAGCTGAAAGAAGAAATCCTGGCCCTGCAGTGAGCATCTGAAGCATTCACCACCATACAATTAACAATTTTATTGCCAGTTAACAGACAAATGAGACTGACCTAACAGTGTTCTAAGTGCCCAGCAAGCTTCAAACCCTGCTTGGGCACAGCAGAAAAGAAAGATCCTGAAGCCAATGATGCTTCTTCACCATGAGAGCGGTGAGAGGCTGGAATGGGTTGCCCAGGGAGGTGGTTGAGGCCCCATGGCTGGAGGTATCACACAGTATCACAGTATTATCAGGGTTGGAAGAGACCTCACAGACCATCAAGTCCAACCCTTTACCACAGAGCTCAAGGCCAGACCATGGCACCAAGTGCCACGTCCAGTCCTGCCTTGAACAGCCCCAGGGACGGCGACTCCACCACCTCCCCGGGCAGCCCATTCCAGTGTCCAATGACTCTCTCAGGGAAGAACTTTCTCCTCACCTCCAGCCTAAATCTCCCCTGGTGCAGCCTTAGGCTGTGTCCTCTCGTTCTGGTGCTGGCCACCTGAGAGAAGAGAGCAACCTCCTCCTGGCCACAACCACCCCTCAGGTAGTTGTAGACAGCAATAAGGTCACCCCTGAGCCTCCTCTTCTCCAGGCTAACCAATCCCAGCTCCCTCAGCCTCTCCTCGTAGGGCTGTGCTCAAGGCCTCTCCCCAGCCTCGTCGCCCTTCTCTGGACACGCTCAAGCATCTCAATGTCCCTCCTAAACTGGGGGGCCCAGAACTGAACACAGCACTCAAGGTGTGGTCTAAGCAGTGCAGAGTACAGGGGCAGAATGACCTCCCTGCTCCTGCTGACCACACCATTCCTGATGCAGGCCAGGATGCCACTGGCTCTCTTGGCCACCTGGGCACACTGCTGGCTCATGTTCAGGTGGGTATCAATCAGCACCCCCAGATCCCTCTCTGTCTGGCTGCTCTCAGCCACTCCAACCCCAGCCTGTATCTCTGCATGGGGTTGCTGTGGCCAAAGTGCAGCACCCTGCACTTGGAGCTATTGAACCCCATCCCATTGGACTCTGCCCATCTGTCCAGGCGGTCAAGGTCCCACTGCAGAGCCCTTCTGCCCTCCAACCCAGCCACATCTGCCCCCAGCTTGGTGTCATCTGCACACTTGCTGATGACTGACTCCATGTTTCAGGCCAGGCTGGCTGAGGCTGTGTGCAGCCTGCTCTAGGGTAGGGTGTCCCTGGGCATGGCAGGGGGGTTGGGACTGGCTGATCCTTGTGCTGCCTTCCAGCCCTGACTGGCTCTATCCTATGATTCTACGTGTAACCTGAGCCCCTGTCACAGAGCAGAAATCAAACCTAGTGGAAGATGGTAAAGTATGTGTGGATGGCTGCAATTGTTTGGCTGCAACAGCAAGGGCACTGCAGATCCAGCTGATGACCTTTCCTGAGCTGCCCTGACAATAGGCACTTGAAAGCTGGCCTTCAGACACAAAGACCCTGAAAAACAACTGCAGGTGAAGCAGGAGACAGGTGAAGATGGGAGAGAAAGGAGGTAAAAACAAAAAAAGCCCAACAAAATAGAGAGACAAATGGTAGGAGAAAAGTTCACTCCTGCAGCAAAGAATAGGAGTAGACAAATGTGCAAGAGGGAAAGGGGAGATTGATTCTGAGCCAGCAATGAGCTCTGGGGGCCAGGAGGGGCAATGCCAGCCTGGGCTGGGTTAGAAGGGCTGTGGGGAGGAGGTCCAGAGAGCTGCTCCTGCCCCTCTGCTCTGCCCTGATGAGGCCACAGCTGAACTCCTGTGCCCAGCTCTGGGCCCCCCAGTGCCAGAGGGACACAGAAGTGCTGGAGAGAGCCCAGCAGAGAGCCACAGAGCTGCTGAAGGCAATGGCAGAGCTCTGTTAGGAGCAGAGCCTGAGGCAGCTGGGGCTGTGCTGCTGGCACAGGAGGAGGCTGAGAGGGGACTCAGCAGTGCTGAGCAATGTGTGCAGGGCAGGGGCAGGAGGCTGGAGCCAGGCTCTGCTGGGGGATGCCAGTGCCAGGCCAAGGGCCACTGGCTGCAAGCTGAGGCCTAGGAATTGCCATGGGAGCAGCAGGAGGAGGAATTTTTCCCCCCGGGAGGGTGGCAGAGCCCTGGCAGAGGCTGCCCAGGGTGGGGCTGTGCAGTGTCCCTCTGTGGAGCTCTGCAGAGCCTGCCTGGATGTGTTGCTGTGTGATCTGCTCTGGCAGGGTTGAATGGGCTGAGCTGTGGAGTTCCCTTCCAGCCACTGACATTCTGTGACTCTGTGATTCTGCCATCTTGCAGATCTTCTTTTAGAGTCCACATCTATTAAAGACCAAATGTTCTGCAGAGCTGATAAGGACTGGTTAAAAAAAAAAGCTAAACATAAGGAACTGGTAGGTGAGCCATAAATTGATGATCTCAACAGGCTGCCAGCAAGAGATAAACCCCTTTATTGTACCTGTATGCACATGATAGATGTGTGCTGCACTGTGGGCAAGGAGAGCACAAAGGGTAAAGTACTTCTGTGTATTTAGTCAATCATTTCTTTCTCTGCTGAATCCCCTAAAATACATTTCTCAGCAAATACATTTACAGTCCTGGGCCCCACAATTCAAGAGAGCTGCTGAGGTGCTGGAAGGTGCTGAGAGCAAGGCAGCAAGGCTGGGGAGGGGCCTGGAGCACAGCCCTGTGAGGAGAGGCTGAGGGAGCTGGGGGGGTGCAGCCTGCAGCAGAGGAGGCTCAGGGCAGAGCTGATTGGTGTCTGCAGCTGCCTGCAGGGAGGCTGTAGCCAGGTAGGGTTGGGCTCTGCTGCCAGGCAGCCAGGGGCAGAACAAGGGGACACAGCCTCAAGCTGTGCCAGGGCAGGGTCAGGATGGAGGTCAGGCAGAAGTCGTGCCCAGCAAGTGACTGGCATTGGGATGGGCTGCCCGGGGAGGTGGTGGAGTGCCCATGGCTGGAGCTGTTTGAGAGGAGGCTGATGAGGCACTCAGTGCCATGGGTTAGTGAGTTAGAAGGTGCTGGGGGGATAGTTTGGACTCCATCATCTGGAAGGTCTTTTCCAACCTGCTTCACTGTGATTCTGATACTGCACAGCCCCTGTCACGTAACTTGCCCTAAGACTTGTTCCATCAGGTGCCAGCTGTAACAATAAGATTGATTTAACAGAGTAAGGTTTTTACTCCTCCCCCACCCCATACCCTTCTCAAAAACATCACTTCTTGGAGTCATTAGGTTAAAAAAATCAACTGCTGTTAACAAGCATCTCTCTGCCTAGAATCAGTCAGGGTTGGAAGGGACCACAAGGATCATCCAATACCGACCTCCCTGCCATGCCCAGGGACACCTCACACTAGGTTAGGTTCTCCAGAGCCTCATCCAGCCTGGCCTTAAACACCTCCAGGGATGAGGCTTTCATCTTTCATTCCCCATAAAAACAAACCTGCAGGCAATGAATATATACTGCATTGTGCTCAGAGAATTCCAGGCTTACAGGGAAAAAAGAAAACCCACAAAGGTAAAAGCAGGAAGATATCACCAGCAAAACCATAAGACCTGACCTGTTGTTTTAGTCCCTGAAACTGTTGCATGATCAGCACTTGGAAAAAGCTTAGAGGGCTTGCACTAATTTCCACTGGCACGTCAGAGTGTTTATCACTCAGAGAAGGCTTGGAGATAACCTAATCTGGACAAATCACACCAATCTACCCTTTCTCCTCCTTCCCTGACACAGCCCTTTATAGTCAGCCACTCTCCAGCTTCTACAGTTTTGTCCCTAGGGATCCTGCACCTCCTACTGTAGGATGAAAAACAACAGTAGGAGACATGACTGCAAGTCTGGAGTGCTGTCTTCCTTTCCTCCTTCTCAGGACACTGAGGAGTCCTGCAGGCTGGAGCTCCAGACATGCTGGAGTAACTCTCCTCAGCTGCAGAACACAAAGGGTTGCAGCTTGGTCAGCCCCGCAGATGTTTTGAGCCTACTGGCCAACTTCTAAATCTGATGGGAAAAGGGAGAAGGGGAAAGTAAACTAACATGGAGAAGGAGGGGAAACAACCAAGGAGAAGGAGGGGAAGCAACCAAGGAGAAGGAGGGGAAACAAACAAGGAGAGGGGAGGAAATAAACAGGGAGAGGGGAGGAAACAAACAGGGAGAAGGAGGGGAAACAACCAGGGAGAAGGAGGGGAAACAACCAGGGAGAGGGGAGGAATAATCAGGGAGAGGAGAGGAAACAAAGAAGGAGAGGGGAGGAATAATCAGGGAGAGGAGAGGAAACAAACAGGGAGAGGGGAGGAATAATCTGGGAGAGGGAAGGAATAATCAGGGAGAGGGAAGGAAACAATCAGGGAGAGGGAGGGGGAACAACCAGGGAGAGGGAGGGGGAACAACCAGGGAGAGGGGAAGAACAGGAGGAGGAGAAGGGGAAGATAAGATTTTACTGTTCAGAGGAAAGAGCCATGCCTGCCTTCTGCTGAAAGGGTTGAGTTTATGTGTCTGAGCTGCCAGTTCACAGCAGCAGGGGTTCGTCTGTATGGAGGCAGTGCTGGAGACGTGGGAAGGAGCCAGGAATGCAGGGAGGAGAGAAAAAGACAGAAACGGGCAGAAAAAGGCTAAAACTGACAGCAAAAAGGGGGAGAAGTAAAATCAGAGAAGAGGGGTGAGGGGAAAAGCCAGGTATTAAAAAACAGAGGGTAAAACTGTGTTCAATGCAGCTTCCACAGCTCCACTGCTTGGGACACAGCCTCTCTGGGGAAGATTTACCACCTCTCCTGCCCACTTTGGACAGCTTGAATCAGCTGCCAAAAGCCTTCACCTCATTTCTTACTAGTTTTAGTTTACACAGGAATGGCTGCAATATTCCTGAAGGATGCTACTGGTCCTGGGGAGGGGGGGAAGGGATTAAGGATACAAAGCTAGAAAATAGCAGGGGGGAGGGGAAGAGATTGAGAAAAAAAAGGTGGAAAATGGGGGAGGAGGAAAAGAATGAGGATATAAAAAGGTGGAAAATGGTGGAGGGAATAAAGGAGATTGAGGATAAAAAGGTGGAAAATAGGGAGGGGGAAAAGGAGATTGAGGATAAAAAGGTGAAAAATGGGAGAGGAAGACATTGAGGATAAAAAAGGTGAAAAATAGGGGAAGGGAAAGAGATTGAGGATAAAAAGGTGGAAAATGGGAGGGGTAAACAGATTGAAGATAAAAAGGTGGAAAATAAGGTAGGGGGAAGAGATTGAGAACTAAAAAATGGAAAATGGGGGGGAGAGATTGAAGATTTAAAAGGTGGAAAATAGGGGAGGGGGAAGAGGATAAAAAGGTGAAAAATAGGGGAAGGGACAGAGATTGAAGATAAAAAAAGGTGGAAAATAGGGGAGGGGAAAAGGGATTGAGGATAAAAAGTTGGAAAATAGCAGGGAAGAAAAAAAAGATTGAGGGGGGAAAAGGTGGAAAATAGGAGAGGGGAAGAGACTGAGGATAAAAAGGTGGGAAATAGGGAGGGGAAAAAAGAGATTGAGGATAAAAAGTTGGAAAATAGCAGGGAAGAAAAAAAAGATTGAGGGGGGGAAGGTGGAAAATAGGAGAGGGGAAGAGATTGAGGATAAAAAGGTGGAAAATAGGGAGGGGAAAAAAGAGATTGAGGATAAAAAGGTGGAAAATAAGGTGGGGAGGAAGAGACTGAAGATAAAAAGGTGGAAAATAAGGTGTGGGGAAGAGAGGTTGAGGATAAAAAGGTGGAAAATGGAGGTGGGAGAGAGACTGAAGATAAAAAGGTGGGAAACGGAGGAGAAAAAAGAGATTGAGGATAAAAAGATGGAAAGTAAGGGAAGGGAAAAAGAGATAGAGGATAAAAAGGTGGAAAATGGAGGGGGGGAAGAGTTTGAAGATAAAAAAGTGGAAAACAGAGGAGGAAGATAGAAGATAAAAAGGTGGAAAATAAGGTGGGGAGGAGAGAGGTTGAGGATGAAAAGGTGGAAAATGGAGTGGGGGGAAGAGATTGAACATACAAAGGTGGGAAATAGGGAGGGGGAAAAGAGATTGAGAATAAAAAAGTGGAAAATAGGGGAGGGAAACTGAAGATAAAAAGGTGGAAAATAGGGGAGGGAGAAGAGATTGGGGATAAAAAGGTGGGAAATAGGGGAGGGAGAAGAGATTGAGGATAGGGAAGAGGAACAGGAGGATAAAAACAGGATTGCTGCTTTCTGTGGAGGAAGCAAAAAGCATTACTTAGAAGTTCCATGGAGTGGAATATGCCTCTACTTCCCAGAGAGCTGCATTCAAGGCCTATTTTTAGATGCTCTCTGCACAGGGACCTTTTTTACTGAGGTGGCTCAGTTCCAATGGGAGAGTCCTGCAGCAAAGTGCCAGGGCCAGGACAAAGAGGATACTGGTTTCTATCAGTCAGCATGGCTGACTTCAGAATGAACTTGTGCAAGTTCTCAACTCTCTGCTTGCCAAAGCTTTCCTTCAACTCTGAGACAATTCAGCCAGCTCCAAAAGGCAGCCAGCAACCAGCAAGAGTCAGCAAACTCATCCTTTGGCAGAAGGAAGCAGCAGCACTGATAATACCAACCACAGGAAGAGGAAGCAGAGGCTGGCAGGAGCAGAAGGTGCTATTCAAAGCCCTCGTGCTACAGATGTCCACGCAGGCAGCTTGAAATGATCATTCACTCCCCACAGGCTCACAGGGTGTTAGGGATTGGAACGGACCCAAAGAGCTCATCCAGTCCAACCCTCCCTGCCAGAGCAGGACCATACAATCCAGCTCAGGTCACACAGGAACACATCCAGAGGGAGCTTGAAAGTCTCCAGAGAAGGAGAACCCACAACCGCTCTGGGCAGCCTGTGCCAGGGCTCTGGGACCCTGTCAGTCAAGAAGTTCTTCCTTGTGCTGAGCTGGAACCTCCTGTGCTGCAGCTTCCATCCACTCACCCACCACCATCTGCACCCGTTGTTGGCTGTGGCCCAGCACACCTCCTGGAGGTGGTTTAACCCTGGGACAAGGTCCACTGGATGAGTGCTGGATGGAAGACAAGATATTGGATGTTCAGGGGTGAGACCAACCTTGTTTGTCCGTGGGTTTAACATCAGTGGCTTGCCTTTCTCTTTTGTGTGGGCACTACGACACGCCATGGCACAGGGGGTGGCAGCTGCTCGTAGCCTGGACAGCATTTTGGGGTCGTTTTACACTGCACCTGGGAAAGGAAAAGGAAAAAAGTCACTCAGCTACAAAAGACAGGTCAAGGAGACCTTGGAGTAGCCTCCAGGATCTGAAAGAGGTTTACAGGAGGGCTGGGGAGGGACTATTGACAAGGGCTTGTCATGACAGGAGGAGGAGGAATGGGTTTACAGTGGCAGAGAGGAGATCGACACTGGATATTAGGAAGAAGTTGTTTGCAGTGAGGGTGGTGAGACACTGGCACAGGTTGAGGGTGCTGAGACCCTGGCACAGGTTTCCCAGGGAGGTTGTGGAGCACAGAAGCACAGAATGGGATCTTCAATCTCTGATCCCATTCTGTGCTTCTGTGTTCCACAACCTCCCTGGAAGTGTTCAGGACCAGGCTGGATGAGGCCCTAAGTGACCTATTCTAGTGGGAGATGTCCCTGCCTATGGCTTGGGGGGTTGGAACTGGCTGAGCTTTGAGCTCCCTTCCAACCTAAACCATTCTATGACTCTGTGATTCCATGATTCTGTGATTCTCTGATTTTGTGATTCTGTTATTTCTATGATTCTGTGATTGTGTGATTCTGTGATGCTATGATTCTGCGATGCTTTGACTCTATGATTCTATGACTCTATGCTTCTGTGATCCTAAGATTCTGTGATTGTATGGTCAGGCCACCTGCTGTAAAAGAAATAGACACGTGATAGACAAAGACTCTTTGCTCAAACACCGTGATAACGACCCCAAAACTGTGCTGTGGCAGCCAGCAGGAGGACAAAGAAGGAAGGTTTTAGAGCGAGCGGAGGGAACATCCAGGGATGCTAATGCAAGCCAGCGTTACGCAGTGAGGCTGCAGCCAGCCAGTGCCCACAGAAGACTCCAGGCTGGAACAGACCTTTAAGATGGCATTGACTTCTAACTGCACCACAAGCCCAGAGCAGGAGTGCCACCAGCCAGTATTAACCTTCTGTGGTGACCCATGCGACTGGCACCGGTGCAAATACCAGCCGGGGCGGAATGACTTTGGCTGAGTGCAGCAAGGAAATCTGAGTTGAGCTGCTCCAGCAGGCTTCTGACAAGGAAATCCTGTAGTCTGGACCACAGAAAGGAAAAGAAGGAAGCTGAGGCCACAGTTCAAATCTTGCTTCAGTTTTGGGCCACTCGCTCCAATGTTGAGGTGCTGCATTTCCTCTTGTCCTGCTGCTTGTAACCTGGGAGAAGAGACCAAGCCTCACCTATCTCCAATCTCCTTTTTCAGGGAGCTATAAAGAGCCAGAAAGCTTTCCCTCAGCCTCCTCTTCTCCAGGCTTGGTTAATCTTCTTTGCACATAATGCAGCACCTCAACACCCTTCTTGGAATGAGGGACCCAAAACTGGGGGAAGGATATGAGGTGTGTCCAAAGAGCAGCAGCCAAGCTGCTGAGAAGCCTAGAGCAAAACTCTTGTGAGCAGCAGCTGAGGGGCCTGGGGGTGTTGAGGCTGGAGACAAGGAGGAGAAACCTTGTGGCTCTCTACAGCACTCTGAAAGAAGGTTGGAGCCAGGTGAGGGTTGATCTCTTCTCCCAGGTTACAAGCAACAGGACAAGAGGAAATCACAGAATGGTTTAGGTTGGAAGGGACCTCAAAGCTCATCCAGTTCCCACCTCCTGCCATAGGCAGAGATACCTCCCACTAGGACAGGCTAGAAATGGTCTCAAGTTGCACCAGGGAAAGTCTAGGCTGGACATGTGGAGCAATTTTTTTCTTCCAAAGGGCTGTCTAGACCTGAACCATGCTGCTCAGGGCAGTGATGGAGTCATCATCCCTGGAAGGCTTTCAAAGTCATGCAGATGTGGTGCTGAGTGCCACAGTTTAGCCCTGAGGGCCATGGTTTAGTGGTGACCTGGCACTGCTCATGCCATACCTTGCACATCTTTTCAACCTCGTTGCTTCTATGAGTTCTATTAGCATATTAAAACAGGGTTAGAAACAAAATGCAGGCTTACAGTGGTCAAAACTTTACCCAAGGGTGGATTCTTCACTGAGAGAGTCATTGGACACTGGAATGGGCTGCCTGGGGAGGTGGTGGAGTCGTCGTCCCTGGGGCAGTTCAAGGCAAGGTTGGACGTGGCACTTGGTGCCATGGTCTAGCCTTGGGCACTGTGGTAAAGGGTTGGACTTGATGATCTGTGAGGTCTCTTCCAACCTTGGTGATACTGTGATACTGTGATACTGTGATTCCTTGTTTATATTTTTTCAATCCCAACCCTAAAAATATCCTTTTCAATAAAGATCTCTCCATAATGAAACCAAACATCTGTCAGTACCATGTAAAAGCTTTCTTATTCCTCTTACTAGGTGGTAGCAACCCTCAGCCCCTCATTTTGTTGAGGTATTAATTGCTCTTTGGAGCATAAATCATCACTCACTACAGGTCTGAGACAGTGACCAGGGAACTGAGACCTTGCACTGGACCACACCTATGAAGGCACACAAAGATGACAGGACAGATGTATACAGCTGGGAAGCCACATCCTGCAGCACATCAACGTGGGGAGAGGGAAAAATGGATCTCTTTGCTTAGCAATAGGTCTGTACAGAGGAGGAAGGCAGAAGATCAGAAAAGGGTCCAAGGAGACCTTCTGGTGACCTTCAAAGGGTCTAGAGGGAAGCTGGGGAAAAAGAAAGCAATAGGTCTGTACAGTGGAGGAAGGCAGGAGATCAGAAAAGGGTCCAAGGAGAACTTCTGGTGACCTGTGACCTTCAAGGGGTCTAGAAGAAAGCTGGGAACAGACTTTTCGTGGCAGGACAAGGGGGAGGGGAGAGTTTGAACTGGAAGAGGGAGACTAAGAGTGGAGAGAAGGGAGAAATGTTTGTGAGTGAGGGTGGGGAGAGCCTGTGCCAGGCTGCCCAGAGAGCTGGGAGCTGCCCCATGGCTGGCAGCACTGCAGGGGAGGTTGTTTGGGGCTGTGAGCAGCCTGCCCTGGGTGCAGATGTCCCTGCTGAGTGCAGGGAGGTGACACACAGACAACTTTTAAAGGTTCCTTCCAACCCAACCAGTCTGTGATTCCATGATCTCCACTGCAGCCAGATGGGTGGGGTAGCCCTGCCACTGGTGCTCCACCATCTCCCACCCCAGCTTTGTGTGAGACACACAACAACAGTAAAGCAGGCATGAAACATTCTTAAGGGTAGAAAGGATGCAGGGTTTGGACTTTGAATTTCTTCCAGGTGGAAGCCAAAATTCGCTTGAGGAACAAAACTTCAATATCTTAAACACAGGCTGGACACTTTAGAAGAGCTTTCATTTAAACACGAGGAGGAATATTTTCCTCCCGGGAGGGTGACAGAGCACTGGAACAGGCTACCCAGAGGGGTTGTGCAGTCTCCCTCTCTGGAGATCTCCAAAGCCTGCCTGGATGTGTTGCTGTATGATCTGCTCTGCCTGCTCCTGCCCTGGCAGGGGAGGGTTGGACTGGCTGAGCTGTGGAGGTCCCTTCCAGCCCCTGACACTCTGTGATTCTGTGTAATCCATCTGACAGACACTCAACTTTTAAGACGACAGATGGAGCTTACAAGTCACAATCTGAAGACTTTCTGCTAGATTTAAAGGATGCAAACATTTTGTAGTCTGCACTGTCAGCCACACACAGGTTTCTCTTCCACCCATGATAAAGTGGAGAGGAAAGCAGCAATGATCTGCCATGGGATCCCTTCCTCTCAGCCTTTATTTATCTGCTCAGGCCTTGCAGCTGAGGGCAGCTCCCCTCAGAACTCCTCTGTTTAGCTGTTGGGTGGTAAAGAACATAAATCCACAGGTTGGAGACAGGAGGGGAATGGAAGCCTTGCCAGCGCTATCAACAAACACCGCTCTCTGCGTGGTAATTCCTCCCTAAACCAGACGGTGAAGGACAAAACACAGCTGCTCTGCCTGAACTTGGGGCAGCTGAAAACCAGCCTCAGATAAGGGCAATCAAATTCGTGCCGTAGGAATGACCAACTCAGTCACAGCTGGCTTTAATTCCAGCTCCCTCCCCCGCGCCTCGTTCACCGTCGTTACACAAACACAAGCAGGGTAGGCTAAAAACGATCTGTGAGGAACAGCAAACCTCAGCCTCCATCCCATCAGCCTGGTGCCAAGGTGGCTTCCCTCTGTCAGGAGCAAATCATCTTGACCAAGGAACTAAAAAGTGGGCCAAGCCCCAGGCACCTTCCCTTACTCCAATTAAATCTGCATCACTTTGTTGCATTTAATGAGTGTTTAAGGACCAAACAAGATTGTGGCCCAGATTTCTCCTGGCTGGATCAATTAACTCTCTAATCAACACTTTTTGGGAGATGTGATTCAAATCTGAGTTTCTACTCTGCTGCAGAGACTTGCTTTCTCTCCTCCTGTCAGCACCTAAATGATTCTCTTGGTGGAAGCATCTCAGGCATAAAGCAAGGGGAGAATCAGGCTTCATTTCCCACTTCATTTTCCTTCTGTTTAGATTCGAGAGATAGAATCCATTTTGTAGCCAGCATCAAACCTGACTGGCTCCTGAGGTCTCCTCCCCCTGCTCTTCTCATTGTTTTCTAGTTCTGCTATATCTCCCATCGTAGAAGGCAGGCAAGGGGAGAAGGACCTGCGGGTCCTGCTGGGTGGGAGGCTGAGCATGAGCCAGCAATGAGCTCTGGGGGCCAGGAGGGGCAATGCCAGCCTGGGCTGGGTTAGAAGGGCTGTGGGGAGGAGGTCCAGAGAGCTGCTCCTGCCCCTCTGCTCTGCCCTGATGAGGCCACAGCTGAACTCCTGTGTCCAGTTCTGGCCCCCACCCTGTTCAAGAGAGAGTCCAGCAGAGAGCCACGGAGATGCTGAAGGCAATGGCAGAGCTCTGTTAGGAGCAGAGCCTGAGGCAGCTGGGGCTGTGCTGCTGGCACAGGAGGAGGCTGAGAGGGGACTCAGCAGTGCTGAGCAATGTGTGCAGGGCAGTGGCAGGAGGCTGGAGCCAGGCTCTGCTGAGGGATGCCAGTGCCAGGCCAAGGGCCACTGGCTGCAAGCTGAGGCCTAGGAAGTGCCATGGGAGCAGCAGGAGGAGGAATTTTTCCCCCCGGGAGGGTGGCAGAGCCCTGGCAGAGGCTGCCCAGGGTGGGGCTGTGCAGTGCCCCTCTGTGGAGCTCTGCAGAGCCTGCCTGGATGTGTTGCTGTGTGATCTGCTCTGCCTGCTCCTGCTCTGGCAGGGGATGGGGGTTGGAGTGGCTGAGCTGTGGAGGTCCCTTCCAGCCCCTGGCATGCTGTGATTCTATGAAGTGAGTAGCACAAAGAAGTGTTTGGCTTTTCTAAGTTCACATTAAGAATCAGTGACCTAAAACCCCCAGCTCTGCTGATGCTGCTTTGAACAGGATACTTGGCACATTGGAAATGCTACCAAAGTTATGTCAGGGATGGGGAAAAACACAACCAAACCAAACAAAGCTAAAGCAACCCAAAACCTTCTGTGTGATTTATCAGACAGGCTTTGTTATAGGCAGTAAAGTTCACCACAGGGAAGAATGAAGCTGGAAGTGTCCAGCTCTGTGGTTTAGCAAGGAGGACCATCTCTTAACTCCTTTTGCACATTTCTAACTTGTTTTGTCATTTTAACTCCTCTTTAGCAAGGATCTGCCTCCAGAACTCACCATGACATACCCTGAAACCACAAAGCAACCATTCCTCCCCATCCCCTGTCCATACTCCTCTGTAGAAGTGCCAAGAGCTCTGTGCTTTGCCTGCGTGGCCTTTGTGACTCACCCATCCACTCCTCCTCCCAGCTCTGCTGGCCACCAACCTGGCAAGAAAGAGCCACTCATCCACCCAGGTCCTTCTGCTTTAGAAGTCCTCATTGCCCCTGAAGATTATCCAGAAACATGGAACAGTTCTGGTGGGAAAGCATCTTTAAAGGTCATTTAATTCATACCCTTAACAGTCAGAAGGGACATCTGCACCCACAGCAGGCTGCTCACAGCCCCACAGGCATCTGCACCCACAGCAGGCTGCTCACAGTCCCACAGGCATCTGCACCCACAGCAGGCTGCTCACAGCCCCACAGGCATCTGCACCCACAGCAGGCTGCTCACAGCCCCACAGGCATCTGCACCCACAGCAGGCTGCTCACAGCCCCACAGGCATCTGCACCCACAGCAGGCTGCTCACAGCCCCACAGGCATCTGCACCCACAGCAGGCTGCTCACAGTCCCAGGGGCATCTGCACCCACAGCAGGCTGCTCACAGTCCCAGGGGCATCTGCACCCACAGCAGGCTGCTCACAGCCCCCCCCCAACAACCTCCCCTGCAGTGCTGCCAGCCACCTACCAAATCTCTGGGCAAACTGAGCCAGGCTCTCACCACCCTGAGGGTAAAATATTTCTTCTTTCTCACTAGCCTGGATATTCACTTTTACTTTTGACACCATCCCCCCTTTGTCCTGTCACAACAGGCCCTAAGAAAAAGTCTGCCCCCAGCTTTCTTCTGGGCCCTTAGAAGCACTGCAAGGCCACCAGAAGGTCTCCTCAGAGACCATGCCCCATCCAGCAACCCTACAGCTAAAAATCAAGGCTACATCTACACACGCCACAGTTAGTTTAATGCTCCCAGGCTGACTGGTCTCACCCTGGTGTGAACCAGCCCACACCAAGAGTCTGAGATCACAGCTAACAGCTTCTCAGAGTCGAGATGGCACCAAAGAGCAGAAACACTTCAGATGCAGCATGATCCCAACAAGCTGCTCTGGGCAGCTCCACTTCTCCTCTGATCTCATGGGAAGGGAAAGAAGGAAAATGAAACCTCGTGCCCAGTGCCTCCTATCTGCCAGCCACGTTTCTGGGAAGCACCTGGGACAGCCAGCAAGCTGCAAGGACAGGTCTGGAAGAAAGGTCCCCAGATCTGTACCTGGCTCCAAAGGGTGCCAGCTGAAAGGGTTTGGTCTTGCTGCTTTGCAGGAAGGTTCTGAAAATGGTTTATAATGGGTATGGTAAAATAAAGGCCAGGCCTGGGATGGTGGTACTTTGACCACAAGGAAAAGATGACTGTCCAGCAGGAGCAGGGAGGGAATTGTCCCCTGGCACTCTGCTCTGGCCAGGCCACAGCTGGAGAGCCGTGTCCAGCTTTGGGCATCTCAGTACAAGAGGGATGTGGAGGTGCTGGAGCCAGGGCAGAGGAGGGCAAAGAAGGGCCTGGGGAATAAATCTGATGAAGAGAGAGTGAAGGAGCTGGAGATGGTCAGTGTGAGGAAGAGGAGGCTGAGGGCAGAGCTCATGGCTGTCTGCAGCTCCCTGAGAGGAGGCTGGGGAGAGGCTGCTGCTGGGCTCTGCTCACAGGTCAGGAGTGACAGAGCAAGAGGGAATGGCCTCCAGCTGCCACTGGGGAGGTTTACACTGGATGTGAGGACAAATGTTTTCCCAGCAGGAGTGGTCAGGCACTGGAATGAGCTGCCAGGGGAGGTGGTGGAGTCCCTAACCCTGGCTGTGGTGCTTGGGGCTGTGGTTTAGTGTGAGCCTTGCAGAGCAGGGATCTGGGCTGGGGGATCCTGAGGGGCTTTGCTCAGCCTGAGGGTTCCTGTGACTTTGACAGCAGTGGGAAGACATCAGCTGAGAGAGAGGGAGAGAGCTGGAGGGCTGCAACACCCTGAACACACACAGGAACTGAAAGAGGAATAAAATGCCTGCTGAAACCACAACCAGCACGAGGAGCTCTTCCCTGCTGCCAGCACCCAGCCACGCTGCTGAGGACCACCAGACTCAACCCCATGCACCTCGACGTTTCTGCCTCATTACCAGGGGCATGCTGCATCACAGCTGAAGAGAATTAAATCCTCCAGCACAGCAGATGACAGCTCTCTGCTGTGCTTTATCAGGAGGCATCTGGCCAGGTCAAACGAATTACCAGTCCTGCACAAGTGCCCTTATCTTGGAGCAAATGCTTTTGCTGCTGCAATTATGGATTCATTGGCTTGCCAAAGAGACTTTGCAAGGGAATAAGCTCCATCATAACTTTTAAAAGACACAATTACATTGCTCAGAGTAGCCAGGGGAAAGCTCAGTGGCAATTAAAGCAAGGTCTGCTTGAACTGCTGGACAAGCTGCCTGGGCGTGGGGATTACATCTAAACAGTGAGTGGGCAGCAGCTTGTGCCCAGCGACTTGGCAGCCTCCGGCCTGAAAGGTGGCTAAACGTCAACATGGCTCAAGCACACAAATAGGTGTTTCAAGGACTTCTGGACTCCTGTGCAAATGAGCAGTTCCACATTTCCTTCCCACTACAGAAATCACCAAGCCCTGTGTGTTAACAAGCACCTGTTTTTTTGATAAGGCAGGGCTGGAACTCTTTAATTTGAGGCCTGGGTGTTTTCCAAATCGTTCCAGCCCCAAAATGGTTTTGGGTTTGGTTTTTTTGGGGGTTTTAAGCAACACTGCTCTAAGGCAAACAAATATTTTCTCTTTCAGACCCACAGCAGCCTCTCTGGTGAGCCTGCACTACCTTCAGCATGGTGTGGATGCATCACTGCACTCTAATTCTGTTTTTTTTTTTCCCCTTCCTTTTTAATTTATTTAATAAACAGCCAAGCTTTGCCTACCCGAGCATGACACAAAACAGGTGCACACTTGGCTGGCTTCATCACTTCAGGAATGATAAAGCAGTCAAAAAATTATTACATTAGGCAAGTACAAACCACAAACATGTCTCCCAGCCAGGTTTCTGCTGGAGGAAAGCTTCCCCCTGCGCCCCATCCACCCTGCAGCAGGTGCCCTGAGGAAGAGAGAGGGGTAGGGGAGCACTTCCATTCCACCTCTGGAGTAGCCCCCAAGAGCAAGTGTGAGCAGGCTGCGTGACACAGTGCTGCAGCTCAGCATCTTCAGCTCCCCAGCCTGGGGGCACTTAGCAGAAAATGGTGTCCAGGACAATGGGAATTCACAAAAACACTCAGGCTGGCAAAGCCCCTCAGGATCACCAAGCATTTAGAACCATAAAATCAGCCAGGGTAGGAAGGGATCACAAGGAGCAGCCAGTGCTGAGCCCCTGCCATGGGCAGGGACACCCTACCCTAGAGCAGGCTGCCCACAGCCTCAGCCAGCCTGGCCTCAAACACCTCCAGACATGGGGCCTCAACCCCCTCCCTGGGCAACCCATTCCAGCCTCTCACCACTCTCATCACCAACAACTTCCTCCTCACCTCCAGCCTCACTCTCCCCACCTCCAGCTTTGCTCCATTTAAGTACTGGAAGGTCACAAGAAGGCCTCCCCGGAGTCCTCTGCCAGGCTGAACAGCTCCAACCCTCCCAGCCTGGCCTCCCATCTTTCCTGTGGCCTCCTCTGGCCCTCCCCCAGGAGGCCACAGAGTCACAGGATCACAGAAACCCTCAGGCTGAGCAAAGGCCCTCGGGATCACCCAGCCCAGCCCAGATCCCTGCTCTGCAAGGCTCACCCTAAACCACAGCCCCAAGCACCACAGCCAAAACACCCTGAATCACAGCCAGGGTTGGGGACTCCACCACCTCCCTGGGCAGCTCATTCCAGTGCCTGACCACTCCTGCTGGGAAAACATTTGTCCTCACGTCCAGTGTAAACCTCCCCAGTGGCAGCTGGAGGCCTTTCCCTCTTGCTCTGTCACTCCTGACCTGTGAGCAGAGCCCAGCAGCAGCCTCTCCACAGCCTCCTCTCAGGGAGCTGCAGACAACCATGAGCTCTGCCCTCAGCCTCCTCTTCCTCACACTGACCATCTCCAGCTCCTTCACTCTCTCCTCATCAGATTTATTCCCCAGGCCCTTCCTTGCCCTCCTCTGCCCTGGCTCCACCAGCTCCACATTCCTCCTTCTAGCCAAGTCCTTAAAGGACTATTCTAAGGTTCCTTGAGATCTGCAGGTTCAAAGGAACAGTCAGACAGTGTTCAGCAGTGGAGAGTGGACCATTTTGTAAGATATTCACCACAAAATCTTGAAACTGCCTTTCCAACTCTCTTATTCACCAAGGAGAAGAGTCAGACAGGAACCACTGTAAGCTCACAACTTGATTCTTGAAACACTCAGCGAGTAAAGGAGACTGAGAATCACTGCAGAACACCTCTGTAAAAGGAGAGGATGACCTATGAGCAGCCTAAAATACAAGCAGACTTCTTACAGCAGGACTCAACTGGTGCTGGAATCATGGCTGATAAAAAGTCTTACCATTACTGGATGGGCACTTAGTGCCATGGTCTGTTTGATTGGCTAGAGCTGGGTGATAGGCTGGGCTGGATGAGCTTGGAAGTCTCTTCCAACCTGGCTGATTCTATGACTCTATGAAGCACTTAGTGCCATGGTCTAGTTGATTGGATAGGACTGGGTGATAGGTTGAGCTGGATGAGCTTGGAGGTCCCTTCTAACGTGGTTGATTCGATTCTGTTCTATTCTAATTCTATTCTAGTCTATTCTACTCTACTTCTATTCTATTCTGCTCTACTCTATTCAGAGCTCTCTGCCTTGATGGGATTCTGTGGTTTTCTTCCATTCAAAAAGTATGGATTTGTAAATTTATGTATATATATAAATTTAGGGAGAAACAAGGAGCTGGGGTTGTTTAGCCTGGAAAACAGGAGGCTCAGGGGTGACCTCACTGTTGTCTACAACTACCTGAAGGGAGGCTGTAGCCAGGTGGGGTTGGGCTCTTTTGCCAGGCAACCAGCGACAGAACAAGGGGACACAGCCTCAAGCTGTGCCAGGGGAGGTCTAGGCTGGATGTTAGGAAGTTCTTGCCAGAGAGAGTGATTGGCATTGGGATGGGCTGCCCAGGGAGGTGGTGGAGTGACTATGCCTGGAGGTGTTGAAGCAAAGCCTGGATGAGGCACTTAGTGCCATGGTCTGGTTGACTGGATAGGGCTGGGTGCTAGGCTGGGCTGCATGAGCTTCGAGGTCTCTTCCAGCCTGGCTGATTCTATGATTCAACAGCTGCTGCACACTGACAAAAGGGCATTCTTCCTGGGAGAACAGCTCAGCAGAGGAACAAATGTGCTTGCTAATTCAGTGCCAGTCAGGAGAAGTATCGGCCTTACAAACACCGAAATTCAGCTTGGAGGGGGTCATAAAGGACCTCTGGAGATCACTCAGCCCAAGCTTCCTGCTCAAGCAGGGGCACCCACAGCAACTTGCCCAGTAGCACAAAGTTCAGGTCAGTTTGGAAGCTCTCCAGAGATAGAGACTCCACAACCTCTGTGGGCAGCCTGCTCCACATCTCCAGCACCCTCACAATAAAGGAATTTCTCCTCCTGTTCAGCTGGAACCTCCTGGGTGCCAGTTTGTGTCCCCTGCCCCTTGTGCTGTCCTTGGGCACCACTAACAAGAGCCTGGCCCCCAGCCCTTTATCCCCCACAGCTCCTTTATCTCTTGCTGAGCATTGCTCAGATCCCTTCTGGGAGGCTGCTCTTATGCAGGCTCTACATCCTCAGTGCTCTGAGCCTTTCCTCCTCAAGGAAACGCTCCCATCCAAGCACCTCAATGCACTGCTACACTTGAGAAAACACACAAAAACCCTGCTTAAAACTAGGAAGGAATCTGAAAAGAAACAAACAAACCCCAACAGTAACAACAACAAAACCCACCTTAAACAAAGAACAACAACAAACATTCAAACACAAATAGCTACCAGGCCGAGCTATCAGCAAAGTGCTCCTTCTGCTGCAATAAAGGTGCTGGCACCACGCAGTAAAGATGAACATTCAATTAGCAGTCACTCAGGCACGGCACCCTCACCACGCATTCTGACAGCTTCTTCCTTAGCTTGCAGGAGAGGAAAAAAGCTTCCGATGCTGCCTGCACACACACACACACACACAGACACTGCTGCCTCGGGATGCTACCGCACAGCACAGGGAGGTTGTGGAGTCTCTCTCTCTCTCTGGAGATACTTAAGAACTGTCTGGATGCATTCCTGAGTGATCTGCTCCAGGTGATGCTGCTCTGGCAGGGGGGATGGACCAGATGAGCTTTTGAGGTGCCCTCCAGCCCCTGACATTCTATGGCTCTGTGATTCTGTGACTCTATGACTGTGACTGACACTATGACTCTGTGACTCTGTGATTCTATGACTCTGTGACTCTATGGTTCTATGACTCTGATTCGATGACTCTGTGACTCTATGACTCTGATTCTACAACTCTATGATTCTGTGACTCTGTGACTCTATGGTTCTATGACTGATTCTATGACTCTATGATTCTGTGACTACGATTCTGTGACTATGACTCTGTGACTCTATGATTCTGTGACTCTGTAACTCTATGATTCTGTGACTATGACTCTGTGACTCTATGATTCTATGACTCTCTAACTCTATGACTCTGTGACTCTAAGATTCTATGACTCTGTGACTCTATGACTCTATGATTCTATGACTCTGATTCTATGACCCTGTGACTCTATGGTTCTATGACTGATTCTATGACTCTATGATTCTATGATTCTATGATTCTGTGACTCTATGGTTCTGTGACTCTATGGTTCTGTGACTCTATGGTTCTGTGACTCTATGATTCTGTGACTCTATGATTCTGTGACTCTATGATTCTGTGACTCTATGATTCTGTGACTCTGTGACTATGATTCTATAATTGTGTGATTCTATGACTCTATGACTCTGTTACTCTGTGATTCTATAATTATGTGATTCTATGACTTTATGACTGTAATTGTGATTCTATGACTCTATGACTCCATGACTCTATGATTCTATGACTCCATGACCCTGTGACTCTATAATTCTGTGATTCTATGACTCTATAATCAGATGTTTTGTCCTGGGATTCTGAAGCTCACTGAACACACATGCTCACACTGCACTTCTACTGATCTGATCACATCTTTAACAAAGCCAGCATGGGAGTGGACAGGGCTGGCTGCACACACACACACACACACACACGTACACACAACTGCCTACAGATTTTCATGTCCAGCCCAGCTTTTTATCATCCCATGTCTTTATATGCACTCTGGAGATAGGGAATCATAGAATCACAGAGTCATAGAATCATGGAATCACAGTCATAGAATCAAGCAGGTTGGAAGTGACCTCCAAGCGCATCCTGTTCAATCCAGCCCTATCCAATCAACCAGACCATGGCACTAAGTGCCCCAGCTAGGGGCACCTGAACACCTCCAAGGATGGCAACTCCACCACCTCCCTGGGCAGCCCATCCCAATGCCAATCACTCTCTCTGACAACAACTTCCTCTTAACATCAGCCTAGACCTGCCCTGGCACAGCTTGAGGCTGTGTCCCCTTCTTCTGTCCCTGGCTGCCTGGCAGCAGAGCCCAACCCCACCTGGCTACAGCCTCCCTGCAGGCAGCTGCAGGCAGCAATCAGCTCTGCCCTCAGCCTCCTCTGCTGCAGGCTGCACCCCCCCAGCTCCCTCAGCCTCTCCTCACAGGGCTCTGCTCCAGGCCCCTCCCCAGCCTTGCTGCCCTGCTCTTTCCCTTTGCTGTCTACAGACTGAACGGAGCCCACAAGGCACCAAACAGTTAATAACTTGCCCGGCTATGGGATCACCCCTTGTTTATCAGCCCTGTATCACTCCCACAGCTGCAGGGCTCGGGGTCTCTGAAGCAGTCTGACACCCACGCCCTGACACAACGCACGGAGCCGCTCCAAACACAGCGCTTATCTCGCACCGAGTGCAGCGCAGGACCTGCGGCCCTGCCGCTTCCAACAGCCACCTCCTCAGCCACCCCCACCGAGGGCACGACCAGGGGCTGGCAGGATGTCAGGGGCTGGAAGGGACCCGAGGAGATCATCCAGTTCAACTCCCCCTGCCAGAGCAGGGCCACACAATCCAGATCAGGGCACACAGGAACACATCCAGACAGGCCTGGAAAGGCTCCACACAAGGAGACTCCACAGCCTCTCTGGGCAGCCTGTGCCAGGGCTCTGGGACCCTTCCAGGCAAGAAGCTCTTCCTTGTGTTCACAGAATCATAGAATCAACCAGGTTGGAAGAGACCTCCGAGATCACCCAGTCCAACCTAGCCCCTCCTGTGCTGCAGCTTCCATCCACTGCTCCTTGTTCCATCCCAGGGAGCAGTGAGCAGATGTCCCCCGGCCCTCTCCTGACTCCCAGCCCTCAGATATTGATAGGCATTGATTAGATCCTTTCTCAGTCTTCTCTTCTCCAGACTAAACAGCCCCAGGTCCCTTCTCACCAGGCAGCGCTCCAGTCCCCTCATCATCCTCACAGCCCTCCCCCTGGACCCTCTCCAGCAGATCCTGGTCCCTCTCAAAACTCACTCCGGAGTCAGCCAGCAGCCCGGCGGTGCTTCCCGCTCCCAGCGCCGCACCAGCAGCTCTGACACCTCCCAACTTTCACTCTCCAGCTTTTTAGGGCCGTGCCATAAAAAGTTCACGGCGGGCTGGAAGCCGGCGTGGTCGGGAGGCCGGCCCCGAGGAGGTGCAGAAGCAGCTGCGCCCTGAAGCCTGGAGCGGGGAAGGGGGTGAGGCGGGGGGTGCTTGGGGAAGCCTTCGCACAGGCTTGACCCCCGGGGAGCTGCCGCCCAGGAGGGGGTTTGCTCTGGGAAAGGCAGTATGTCACCCGCTCCTGACAGGCGGCTTCCCCGGGACGGCTCAGGCAGAGGACATCCTGTTTCCTCCGAGGGTGAACCGCCGCCCCTCGGTGTTTTGACACCTGCCGCCCGGGGGCCGAGGGCTGCGGGCCGCGGTGGGCGGCCTCCGCCGCCACGCTTCCTGCGGTGGGCTTCCCGCAGCAGGCCGAGCCTCGGGGCCTCCTCACAAACTGCTGCTTTAGGTTCACTTTGGCCGGCCCTAAAGGACCGCACCGAGCCGTATGAAGCGCTCTCCATCCCCTCCCTCCCCGCTCCCGGGCTGGCATCGTGGCCTCTCATACCCAGGACGGGGCTGGCCCCACGGCCCGGGCCCTCCCGTCCACGGTCCTGCCTACCGAACGCCTCCGGCTTGCAGTTCGGTAGCACCTTCGGGTGCGAACGTCCTGTCCTTCGCCCTGGCAAGACGCAGGAGGCAGGGCGCTGGTGGGGGAGAGATTTTAAAGCGGGGAGAGGCTCTGGAGGAGGAAAAGGCAACAAGGGTCGAGGCTCGGGAGAAAACGCCCCTAAAATAAGGGTTCGTAAAGAGACAGAGGCCTTTCGTGCGCCACTGCAATTGTAAAATTGTTACCAGAACGGGATCTACCTCCTCCTGCGGCAGCTGCCCTCTGAGTGATGCTGGCCGAGGACCTGTTTCTATTGTGCAACAGCAGCTCCCATCCGCCGGAGCTCCGTCCGCCGCGGAACCCGACACTGAATGGAGCAAACAAGGAGTCACCAGGGAGGGACACCCCAGAGGGCGGGGCGTTCCCCGAGACTGACAACGCGGCTTAGCCAATGAAAGAAAAGTTGGCGCCCCTGCCGGCGGGGCTTTCAGCCAATGAGCTCTGCTCCCCGCCCCTGCAGAGAGGGGAGCGGGCCGGGCGCTGCCTGCTGTATGTTAATTAGTCCAGAGCCTTGCCCAATCAGCGCCGAGGGGCGGGACCCAAAGAGTGGGGCGGGAGGGGCTGGGAGGGAAAGGCGTGGCCGGAGCTGCGGGGGGCCGCGGGGGCTGCCGGGGGGGGGAGCTGTGAAGGCCTGGGGGAGGTGAGGGCCTGAGGTGGGCACGGGGGGACAGGGACTGCGGGGGGACAGGGACTGCGGGGGGACAGGGACTGCGGGGGGACAGGGACTGCGGGGGGACAGGGACTGCGGGGGGACAGGGACTGCGGGGGGACAGGGACTGCGGGGGGACAGGGACTGCGGGGGGCTGCGAGGGGATGGGGGCTGCCGGGGGGATGGGGGCTGCGAGGGGATGGGGGCTGTTGGGGGCTGGGGGCTGCGAGGGGATGGGGGCTGTGAGAGATTGGGGGCTGCGAGGGGCTGGGGGCTGCAGGGGCTGGGGGCTGTGAGGGGCTGGGGGCTGCGAGGGGATGGGGGCTGCGAGGGGATGGGGGCTGCGAGGGGATGGGGGCTGCGAGGGGATGGGAGCTGCGAGAGGTTGGGGGCTGCAGGGGCTGGAGGCTGCGAGGGGATGGGGGCTGCCGAGGGGATGGGGGCTGTGAGGGGATGGGAGCTGTGAGGGGATGGGGGCTGCGAGGGGATGGGGGCTGTGAGGGGATGGGAGCTGTGAGGGGATGGGAGCTGTGAGGGGATGGGAGCTGTGAGGGGATGGGGGCTGTGAGGGGATGGGGGCTGCGAGGGGATGGGGGCTGTGAGGGGATGGGGGCTGTGAGGGGATGGGGGCTCTGAGGGGATGGGGGCTGTGAGGGGATGGGGGCTGTGAGGGGATGGGGGCTGTGAGGGGATGGGGGCTCTGAGGGGATGGGAGCTCTGAGGGGATGGGGGCTGTGAGGGGATGGGGGCTGTGAGGGGATGGGAGCTCTGAGGGGATGGGGGATGGGGGCTGCGAGGGGATGGGAGCTGCGAGGGGATGGGGGCTGCGAGGGGATGGGGGCTGCGAGGGGATGGGGGCTGCGAGGGGATGGGGGCTGTGAGGGGCTGGGGGCTGCGAGGGGATGGGGGCTGCGAGGGGATGGGGGCTGTGAGGGGCTGGGGGCTGCGAGGGGATGGGGGCTGCGAGGGGATGGGGGCTGTGAGGGGCTGGGGGCTGCGAGGGGATGGGGGCTGTGAGGGGATGGGGGCTGAGAGGGGATGGGGGCTGTGAGGGGATGGGAGCTCTGAGGGGATGGGGGCTGTGAGGGGATGGGAGCTGCGAGGGGATGGGGGCTGCGAGGGGATGGGGGCTGAGAGGGGATGGGGGCTGTGAGGGGATGGGGGCTGTGAGGGGATGGGGGCTGCAGGGGCTGTGGCTGTGAGGGGATGGGGGCTGTGAGGGGATGGGAGCTGTGAGGGGATGGGGGCTGCGAGGGGCTGGGGGCTGTGAGGGGATGGGGGCTGTGAGGGGATGGGAGCTGTGAGGGGATGGGAGCTGTGAGGGGATGGGGGCTGCGAGGGGATGGGGGCTGAGAGGGGATGGGGGCTGTGAGGGGATGGGGGCTGTGAGGGGATGGGGGCTGCAGGGGCTGTGGCTGTGAGGGGATGGGGGCTGTGAGGGGATGGGAGCTGTGAGGGGATGGGGGCTGTGAGGGGATGGGGGCTGTGAGGGGATGGGGGCTGTGAGGGGATGGGAGCTGTGAGGGGATGGGAGCTGTGAGGGGATGGGAGCTGCGAGGGGATGGGGGCTGTGAGGGGCTGGGGGCTGTGAGGGGCTGTGGCTGCGAGGGGATGGGGGCTGTGAGGGGATGGGGGCTGTGAGGGGATGGGGGCTGTGAGGGGATGGGGGCTGCGAGGGGCTGGGGGTTGCAGGGGCTGTGGCTGTGAGGGGATGGGGGCTGTGAGGGGATGGGGGCTGTGAGGGGATGGGGGCTGTGAGGGGATGGGGGCTGCGAGGGGCTGGGGGCTGCAGGGGCTGTGGCTGTGAGGGGATGGGGGCTGTGAGGGGATGGGGGCTGTGAGGGGATGGGGGCTGCGAGGGGCTGGGGGTTGCAGGGGCTGTGGCTGTGAGGGGATGGGGGCTGTGAGGGGCTGGGGGCTGTGAGGGGATGGGAGCTGTGAGGGGATGGGGGCTGTGAGGGGATGGGGGCTGTGAGGGGATGGGGGTTGCAGGGGCTGTGGCTGCGAGGGGATGGGGGCTGTGAGGGGATGGGGGCTGTGAGGGGATGGGGGCTGTGAGGGGATGGGGGCTGTGAGGGGATGGGGGTTGCAGGGGCTGTGGCTGCGAGGGGATGGGGGCTGTGAGGGGATGGGGGCTGCAGGGGCTGTGGCTGTGAGGGGATGGGGGCTGTGAGGGGATGGGGGCTGTGAGGGGATGGGGGCTGCGAGGGGCTGGGGGTTGCAGGGGCTGTGGCTGTGAGGGGATGGGGGCTGTGAGGGGCTGGGGGCTGTGAGGGGATGGGGGCTGTGAGGGGATGGGGGCTGCGAGGGGATGGGGGCTGTGAGGGGATGGGGGTTGCAGGGGCTGTGGCTGCGAGGGGATGGGGGCTGTGAGGGGATGGGAGCTGTGAGGGGATGGGGGCTGTGAGGGGATGGGGGTTGCAGGGGCTGTGGCTGCGAGGGGATGGGGGCTGTGAGGGGATGGGGGCTGCAGGGGCTGTGGCTGTGAGGGGATGGGGGCTGTGAGGGGATGGGAGCTGCGAGGGGATGGGAGCTGTGAGGGGATGGGAGCTGCGAGGGGATGGGGGCTGTGAGGGGCTGGGGGCTGTGAGGGGCTGTGGCTGCGAGGGGATGGGGGCTGTGAGGGGATGGGGGCTGTGAGGGGATGGGGGCTGTGAGGGGATGGGGGCTGTGAGGGGCTGGGGGCTGTGAGGGGATGGGAGCTGTGAGGGGATGGGGGCTGTGAGGGGATGGGGGCTGTGAGGGGATGGGGGTTGCAGGGGCTGTGGCTGCGAGGGGATGGGGGCTGTGAGGGGATGGGAGCTGTGAGGGGATGGGAGCTGTGAGGGGATGGGGGCTGTGAGGGGATGGGGGCTGTGAGGGGATGGGGGCTGTGAGGGGATGGGAGCTGTGAGGGGATGGGGGCTGTGAGGGGATGGGGGCTGTGAGGGGATGGGGGCTGTGAGGGGATGGGAGCTGCGAGGGGATGGGGGCTGTGAGGGGCTGGGGGCTGTGAGGGGCTGTGGCTGCGAGGGGATGGGGGCTGTGAGGGGATGGGGGCTGTGAGGGGATGGGAGCTGTGAGGGGCTGTGGCTGTGAGGGGATGGGGGCTGTGAGGGGATGGGAGCTGTGAGGGGCTGTGGCTGTGAGGGGATGGGAGCTGTGAGGGGCTGTGGCTGTGAGGGGATGGGGGCTGTGAGGGGATGGGAGCTGCGAGGGGATGGGGGCTGTGAGGGGCTGGGGGTTGCAGGGGCTGTGGCTGTGAGGGGCTGGGGGCTGTGAGGGGCTGGGGGCTGTGAGGGGCTGTGGCTGCGAGGTGACAGAGCTATACAGGGCCTGGAGCTGCGGGAGGCTGGGGTCTGCAAGAGGCACCTGAAGAGACCTGGGGACCATGAAGGGCAGAGGGCGTGAGGGGACTGAAGGAAGTGTGAGGAGATGCGACCTGTGAGGAGCACAGGGGTACAGGGAGCTGGCACTGCCGACGGGGACATGCTAGGGGGGCACAGGGGCTGTGTGGGGACACAGTTGTGAGGGCACTGTGAGGGCACAGGGCCTGTGTGGGGACAGGGCTGTGAGGGCACTGTGAGGGCACAGGGGCTGTGTGGAGACACAGTTGTGAGGGCACTGTGAGGGCACAGGGCCTGTGTGGGGATAGGGCTGTGAGGGCACTGTGAGGACACAGGGGCTGTGTGGAGACACAGTTGTGAGGGCACTGTGAGGGCACAGGGCCTGTGTGGGGACAGGACTGTGAGGGCACTGTGGGGGCACAGGGGCTGTGTGGGGACAGGGCTGTGAGGGCACTGTGGGGGCACAGGGGCTGTGTGGGGACAGGGCTGTGAGGGCACTGTGGGGGCACAGGGTCTGTGTGGGGACAGGGCTGTGAGGGCACTGTGGGGGCACAGGGGCTGTGTGGGGACAGGGCTGTGAGGGCACTGTGGGGGCACAGGGTCTGTGTGGGGACAGGGCTGTGAGGGCACTGTGGGGGCTGTGTGGGGACACAGTTGTGAGGGCACTGTGGGGGCACAGGGCTTGTGTGGGGACAGGGCTGTGAGGGCACAGGGGCTGTGTGGGGACAGGGCTGTGAGGGCACTGTGGGGGCACAGGGGCTGTGTGGGGACAGGGCTGTGAGGGCACTGTGGGGGCACTGTGGGGGCTGTGTGGGGACAGGGCTGTGAGGACACTGTGGGGGCACAGGGGCTGTGTGGGGACAGGGCTGTGAGGGCACTGTGGGGACACAGGGGCTGTGTGGGGACAGGGCTGTGAGGGCACTGTGGGGGCACAGGGGCTGTGTGGGGACAGGGCTGTGAGGGCACTGTGGGGGCACAGGGGCTGTGTGGGGACAGGGCTGTGAGGGCACTGTGGGGGCACAGGGGCTGTGTGGGACACAATTGTGAGGGCACTGTGGGGGCACAGGGGCTGTGTGGGGACAGGGCTGTGAGGGCACTGTGGGGGCACAGGGGCTGTGTGGTGACAGGGCTGTGAGGGCACTGTGGGGACACAGGGGCTGTGTGGGGACAGGGCTGTGAGGGCACTGTGGGGGCACAGGGGCTGTGTGGTGACAGGGCTGTGAGGGCACTGTGAGGGCACAGGGGCTGTGTGGGGACAGGGCTGTGAGGGCACTGTGGGGGCTGTGTGGGGACAGGGCTGTGAGGGCACTGTGGGGGCACAGGGTCTGTGTGGGGACAGGGCTGTGAGGGCACTGTGGGGGCACAGGGGCTGTGTGGGGACAGGGTTGTGAGGGCACTGTGGGGGCACAGGGGCTGTGTGGGGACAGGGCTGTGAGGGCACTGTGGGGGCTGTGTGGGGACAGGGCTGTGAGGGCACTGTGGGGGCACAGGGTCTGTGTGGGGACAGGGCTGTGAGGGCACTGTGGGGGCACAGGGTCTCTGTGGGGACAGGGCTGTGAGGACACTGTGGGGACACAGGGGCTGTGTGGTGACAGGGCTGTGAGGGCACTGTGGGGGCACAGGGGCTGTGTGGTGACAGGGCTGTGAGGGCACTGTGGGGGCACAGGGGCTGTGTGGGGACAGGGCTGTGAGGGCACTGTGGGGGCACAGGGCTTGTGTGGGGACAGGGCTGTGAGGGCACAGGGGCTGTGTGGGGACAGGGCTGTGAGGGCACTGTGGGGGCACAGGGGCTGTGTGGGGACAGGGCTGTGAGGGCACTGTGGGGGCTGTGTGGGGACACAGTTGTGAGGGCACTGTGAGGGCACAGGGGCTGTGTGGGGACAGGGCTGTGAGGGCACTGTGGGGGCACAGGGGCTGTGTGGTGACAGGGCTGTGAGGGCACTGTGGGGGCACAGGGGCTGTGTGGGGACAGGGCTGTGAGGGCACTGTGGGGGCTGTGTGGGGACAGGGCTGTGAGGACACTGTGGGGGCACAGGGGCTGTGTGGGGACAGGGCTGTGAGGGCACTGTGGGGGCACAGGGGCTGTGTGGTGACAGGGCTGTGAGGGCACTGTGGGGGCACAGGGGCTGTGTGGGGACAGGGCTGTGAGGGCACTGTGGGGGCACAGGGGCTGTGTGGGGACAGGGCTGTGAAGGCACTGTGGGGGCACAGGGGCTGTGTGGGGACAGGGCTGTGAGGGCACTGTGGGGGCACAGGGGCTGTGTGGGGACAGGGCTGTGAGGGCACTGTGGGGGCACAGGGGCTGTGTGGGGACAGGGCTGTGAGGGCACTGTGGGGGCACAGGGGCTGTGTGGGGACAGGGCTGTGAGGGCACTGTGGGGGCACAGGGGCTGTGTGGGGACAGGGCTGTGAGGGCACTGTGGGGGCACAGGGGCTGTGTGGGGACACAGTTGTGAGGGCACTGTGGGGGCACAGGGGCTGTGTGGGGACAGGGCTGTGAGGGCACTGTGGGGGCACAGGGGCTGTGTGGGGACACAGTTGTGAGGGCACTGTGGGGGCACAGGGGCTGTGTGGGGACAGGGCTGTGAGGGCACTGTGGGGGCACAGGGGCTGTGTGGGGACAGGGCTGTGAGGACACTGTGGGGGCACAGGGGCTGTGTGGGGACAGGGCTGTGAGGGCACTGTGGGGGCACTGTGGGGGCTGTGTGGGGACAGGGCTGTGAGGACACTGTGGGGGCACAGGGACTGTGTGGGGACTGGGGAGGTGAGGAGACTGTGAGGAGCTGGCGACAGGCATGGTGGAGGGTCTGGGACTGCGTAGGGACAGGAGTGGTGCTGAGACCGGGATCCTGAGGGTCTGTGGGCTGGAGTAGGGACCATGAGGTGACAGAGCATGCAGGCTGTGAGGGAACCAGGGCAGGAGGGGACAAGGACCATAAGGGCAGCAGGGTTGTGGGAGGATGGAAACTCGGAGGGTACCACTGGGGGCGTCCTGCTGGCAGGAGTGTGGAGTCCCTCTTGGGTATAGAGGATGGGGGCTGCTTCCCAGTGGTAGGGAGGCCACAGTGCTGCATTCCCTTGCACCTGTGGGGGCTCCTCAGGTCACACAGGGTGGCAGCACTGAGGAGTTAACCTCCTGCCTTGCCAAGCAGTGCCTGAGGGCTGGAATGTCCTTGGATTAGGCCAGAATCACAGAATCATAGAATCAAGCAGGTTGGAAGAGTCCTCCAACATCATCCAGTCCAACCTAGCACCCAGCCCTAGCCAGTCAACCAGACCATGGCACCAAGTGCCCCAGCCAGGCTTGGCTGCAACACCTCCAGGGATGGCAACTCCACCACCTCCCTGGGCAGCCCATTCCAGTGCCAATCACTCTCTCTGACAACAACTTCCTCCTCACATCCAGCCTAGACCTGCCCTGGCACAGCTTCAGCCTCTGTCCCCTTGTTCTGTCCCTGGCTGCCTGGCAGCAGAGCCCAACCCCACCTGGCTACAGCCTCCCTGCAGGCAGCTGCAGGCAGCAATCAGCTCTGCCCTGAGCCTCCTCTGCTGCAGGCTGCACCCCCCCAGCTCCCTCAGCCTCTCCTCACAGGGCTCTGCTCCAGGCCCCTCCCCAGCCTTGCTGCCCTGCTCTCAACACCTTCCAGCACCTCAGCAGCTCTCTGCAATGCAGGAGCCCAGAGCTGGACACAGCACTGCAGGGGTGGCCTGAGCAGTGCTGAGCACAGGGGTGGGCACAAGAACCTCCCTTGTGCTGCTGCCCACACTGCTCCTGAGCCAGCCCAGGATGCCACTGGCTCTGCTGCCCACCTGGGCACACTGCTGGCTCATCTTCACCTACTATCTATCAGTACCCCCAGGTCCCTTTCCTCCTGGCTGCTCTCACCCACTCTGGCCTCAGCCTATAGCACTGTTTGGGGTTGTTGTGGCCAAAGTGCAGAACCTGCCCTTGGCCTTGTTTACTCTCATCCCCTTGGCCTCTGCCCACCCATCCAGCCTGGCCAGGTCCCTCTGCAGGGCTCTGCTCCCCTCCAACAGCTCCACAGCTGCTCCTAGCTTGGTGTCATCTGCAAACTTACTGATGCTGGACTCAATCCTCTCATCCAGATCATCAATAAAGATATTGAACAGGACTGTGCCCAGCACTGATCCTTGGGGCACACCACTGGTGACAGCTGCCAACTGGATGTGGCACCATTCACCACCACTCTCTGGGCTCTGCCATCCAGCCAGTTCTTGATCCATCTGTCTAAACCATGAGCTGCCAGCTTGGCCAGGAGCTTCTTGTGGCAGACAGCGTCAAAGGCTTTGCTGCAGTCCAGAAGACTCGTCAGAGGGTGAGTTGGCTACTGCTGTGGGTCAGTACTAGTACTGCCAGCCCCAGAAAGGAACCATCATCTGGAACACCATCACTTCTCCTCATCGGGCAGCCTCAGTGCCTCACCTTTTTAACCAGAGAGGGGCTCTTCCCAAGCTTGGATGTCAGGGTGCTTGGAGAAGGAAGGTAGGGTGGCATGGGAGATGACTATTCGGGGCTGGCCCAAACTCTGAGCTGTTAGCCCAGACTCCCAGCTGTTAGCCCAGACTCTGGGCTCTTAGCTCAGCTGTTAAGCTGTTAGCCCAAACTCTGGAGCTGTTAGCCCAACCTCTGAGCAGTTGGCACAGCCTCTGAGCTGTTAGCCCAAACTCTGGAGCTGTTAGCCCAACCTCTGAGCAGTTGGCACAGCCTCTGAGCTGTTAGCCCAAACTCTGGAGCTGTTAGCCCAACCTCTGAGCAGTTGGCACAGCCTCTGAGCTGTTAGCCCAAACTCTGAGCTGTTTTCCAGCACTGGCACTTCAGGTGATGGGAGCAGTTTGATGCACAAAGGAGCTCCGCGCTGTTAAAAGCAGTGGAATTGCTATGGTAACCCTGACACTAAATATCTGATATCACTTAATCAAAGCCTCCTCTTCCAATCATCACTTTGAGGCCTGTCATGAAGTGCCTGTTGTGCTGCTGGCCTCCTCCCCCTCATCAGTATGACTGTGCCAGGCTGGAGGATGCCTCTGGGTGGTGTGGTGCTGCACCTATAAACAAAGGAGGCTGCTAAAGGAACAAGAAAGGTCATAGACTCATAGAATTAAGCAGGTTGGCAGAGAGCTCCAGGCTCATCCAGCCCAGCCTAGCACCCAGCCCTGGCCAATCAACCAGACCATGGCACTAAGTGCCCCAGCCAGGCTTGGCTTCAACACCTCCAGGCACAGCCACTCCACCATCTCCCTGGGCAGCCCATTCCAATGCCAATCACTCTCTCTGACAGCAACTTCCTCCTCACATCCAGCCTGAACATGGCCTGGCACAACTTGAGGCTGGGTCCCCTTGTTCTGTTGCTGGTTGCCTGGCAGCAGAGCCCAACCCCACCTGGCTACAGCCTCCCTGCAGGCAGCTGCAGGCAGCAATCAGCTCTGCCCTGAGCCTCCTCTGCTGCAGGCTGCACCCCCTCAGCTCCCTCAGCCTCTCCTCACAGGGCTGTGCTCCAGGCCCCTCCCCAGCCTTGCTGCCCTGCTCTGGGCACCTTCCAGCACCTCAGCAGCTCTCTGCAATGCAGGAGCCCAGAGCTGGACACAGCACTGCAGGGGTGGCCTGAGCAGTGCTGAGCACAGGGGTGGGCACAAGAACCTCCCTTGTGCTGCTGCCCACACTGCTCCTGAGCCAGCCCAGGATGCCACTGGCTCTGCTGCCCACCTGGGCACTGCTGCCTCCTCTGCAGCTGCTCTCTCACAGCACCCCCAGGGCCCTCTCTGCCTGCCTGCTCTCAGCCACTCTGGCCCCAGCCTGCAGTGCTGCTTGGCCTTGCTGTGGCCAAAGTGCACAACCTGCCCTTGGCCTTGTTCAGTCTCATCCCCTTGGCCTCTGCCCACCCATGCAGCCTGGCCAGGTCCCTCTGCAGGGCTCTGCTCCCCTCCAGCAGCTCCACACTGCTCCTAGCTTGGTGTCACCTGCAAACTTATTGATGCTGGCCTGAACAGTGCTGAGCACAGGGGCAGAAGGACTTCCCTGCTCCTGCTGGCCACACTGTTCCTGAGCCAGGCCGGGATGCCACTGGCTCTGCTGCCCACCTGTGCACACTGCTGCCTCCTGTTCAGCCTATTGTATGTTCATGACACTGTGTCTGCCTAAAAATAGCCCGAATTTGAAGGCATTTAAAGGCTCCAGATTCACATCACACAAACACAAACCAGCACTGCTGTAGGCACACCTCACTTTGGACTGGTTGAGGATCTTGCCCAGCAGGCCCAGCAGAGCTAATGAGCAGTCACTGAGATGCACTGCAGAAGGCTTGTGACAGAAACACTCTCTTGGAGGTAATTCTTCCCTTGGAGAGATTAAACCTCCACCCTGGGGAATGGGATTTGGCTCCAAGCAGCACCTTCAAACGGGAAGGTAGAGCTTCCACTTCTAGATAGCACACTCACTGCTCCTACAGCAGCACTTCCTTCCAGCAGCTCTTTGCTGTCAATCAAATCCATTCTCAAACCCAGACACGAACCCTCCAAAGCTGCTTGGAGCTGCAGGTCATCGCGGAGAGGAGGTCTCTTCCTCCTGACCACTTCTATCACCATACTTGGTGCTCCATGCAGAAGAGCTTGTCCTGGCAAGCATGATGTTGTTGCTTTGCTGTTGCCAGGAGAACAACTGGTAGTCCTTGGCACTCCTCAGCCCCAGTCAGGGCTCTTGGCTGCACAGGAGCAGCCTCATGCAGTGTCACAGCTTCGGGGTGGGGGTGGTGAATCCATTCAGAAACTGCTTATCCAGCAGGAGCCTGTTGTGTTATCACAGCACATTTCCTTCATGTAGGGTCATAGAATGGTTCAGGCTGGAAGGGACCCTAAAGATCATCCAGTTCCAATCCTGCTGCTGTGGGCAGGAGCATCTTCCAGTAGACCAGATTGCTCAACATTTCGTCCAACCTGGCCCAAACACCTCCAGCCTGGCCTCAACCACCTCATCCAACCTGCCCTCAGACACATCCCACCTGGCCTCAACCACCTCATCCAATCTGGCCTCGAACACCTCATCAAACCTGGCCTTGAACACTTCCAACCTGGCCTCAACCACCTCATCAAACCTGGCCTTGAACACTTTCAACCAGGCCTCAACCACCTCATCCAACCTGGCCTTGATGACCTCATCCAACCTAGCCTCCACCACCTCCAACCTGGCCTCAAACACCTCCAAACTGGCCCTGAACACCTCATCCAGCCTGCCCTTGGACACCTCCAACCTGGTCTTAAATGCCTCGAACTTGGCATAGAATCATAGAATCAACCAAGTTGGAAGAGACCTCCAAGATCATCCAGTCCAACCTAGCACCCAGCCCTATCCAGTCAACCAGACCATGGCACCAAGTGCCTCATGCAGTCTTTTCTTGAACACCTCCAGGCACAGCCACTCCACCACCTCCCTGGGCAGCCCATCCCAATGCCAATCACTCTCTCTGCCAGGAACTTCCTCCTAACATCCAGTCTGTACTTCCCCCAGCACAACTTGAGACTTTGTCCCCTTGTTCTCTCCCTGGTTGCATGGCAGCAGAGCCCAACCCCACCTGGCTACAGCCTCCCTGCAGGCAGCTGCAGGCAGCAATCAGCTCTGCCCTGAGCCTGCTCTGCTGCAGGCTGCACCCCCCCAGCTCCCTCAGCCTCTCCTCACAGGGCTGTGCTCCAGGCCCCTCCCCAGCCTTGCTGCCCTGCTCTCAACACCTTCCAGCACCTCAGCAGCTCTCTGCAATGCAGGAGCCCAGAGCTGGACACAGCACTGCAGGGGTGGCCTGAGCAGTGCTGAGCACAGGGGCACAAGAACCTCCCTTGTGCTGCTGCCCACACTGCTCCTGAGCCAGCCCAGGATGCCATTGGCTCTCTTGGCCACCTGGGCACTGCTGCCTCATCTTCAGCCTGCTACTACCTGGCATCAACCACCTCATCTACCCTGCCCTTGAACACCTCCAACCTGTCCTTGAACACCTCCAAGCCAGCCTCAAACACCTTATCCAACCTGCCCTTGGACACCTCCATTCATGGGGTCCCTCTTCAGAAGAACTTTGTGCTGCAGGAAAACTCATCTCCCAAAAGTCACCTGATTATGGTTTGAATCACAGAATCACAAGATCATAGAATTAAACAGGTTGGAAAAGACCTCTAAGATCATCAAGTCCAACCTATCACCTAACACCTTCTAATTCACTAACCCATGGCAGTAAGTGCCTCATGCAGCCTCCTTTCAAACACCTCCAGGGATGGGGACACCAAAGTGGTTTTCTTGAATCACTTATTAATTAATCTTCAAAACCATATTTCCCAGCTGAGCTTTTCCCCTGACTTGGAATCTTTTGCTGCTGGTCCTCCTTGGTAAACCACAGAGCTGGACACTCCCAGCTTAGGATCACAGAATCAGACAGGGTTGGAAGTGACCACAAGGGTCATTTAGTTCCAAACCCCCTGCCATGGGGCAGGGACACCCTACCCTACCCTACCCTACCCTACCCTACCCTACCCTACCCTACCCTAGATCAGCTTCGTTTTTCCTTGTTGTGGACTTTACTGCCTATAACAAAGCCTGTCTGATAAATCACACAGAAGGTTTTGGGTTGCTTTTGCTTTGTTTCACTTAAGTTTGGTTGTGTTTTTCCCCATCCCTGACATAACTTTGGTAGCATTTCCAATGTGCCAAGTATCCTGTTCAAAGCAGCATCAGCAGAGCTGGGGGTTTTAGGTCACTGATTCTTAATGTGAACTTAGAAAAGCCAAACACTTCTTTGTGCTACTCACTTCATAGAATCACAGCATGCCAGGGGCTGGAAGGGACCTCCACAGCTCATCCAGTCCAACCCACCCCTGCCAGAGCAGGAGCAGGCAGAGCAGATCACACAGCAACACATCCAGGCAGGCTCTGCAGAGCTCCACAGAGGGACACTGCACAGCCCCACCCTGGGCAGCCTCTGCCAGGGCTCTGCCACCCTCCCGGGGGGAAGAATTCCTCCTCCTGCTGCTCCCATGGCACTTCCTAGGCCTCAGCTTGCAGCCAGTGGCCCTTGGCCTGGCACTGGCATCCCCCAGCAGAGCCTGGCTCCAGCCTCCTGCCCCTGCCCTGCACACATTGCTCAGCACTGCTGAGTCCCCTCTCAGCCTCCTCCTGTGCCAGCAGCACAGCCCCAGCTGCCTCAGGCTCTGCTCCTAACAGAGCTCTGCCATTGCCTTCAGCAGCTCTGTGGCTCTCTGCTGGGCTCTCTCCAGAACTTCTGTGTCCCTCTGGGACTCGGGGGCCCAGAATTGGACACAGGACTCTAGATGTGGCTTCACCTCTCTTGTTCTCCTCCCCACAGCCCTTCTAACCCAGCCCAGACTGGCATTGCCCCTCCTGGCCCCCAGAGCACATTGCTGGCTCATGCTCAACCTCCCATTCACCAGGACCCTCAAATCCTTTCTCCCCTTCAGTGCCTTCCAACAGATCAGTCCCCAACCTATCCTGACCCCTGAGGTTGTTCTTTCCCAGGGTCTCCCTGTGCCCTTCTCAAAATGAATTTCATTCAGTTTCTCTCTGCCCAACCCTTAGTCTGTCCAAGCTTCACTGAACACCAGCACAGCCTTCTGATGTGGCAGCCTCTCCACTCAGCTTGGTGCCATCCACAAACTTGCTGCCAGTGCCCTCTGTGCCCTCATCCAGGCCACTGATGAATATATTGAACAGAACTGGTCCCAGTTCTGTTCCTCCACCCAAGGCTTTTCTCTTTCCTTCCAGAGTGCTGCCTCAACACCCAATGCTGTCACTCTCACAAACACACTGATGCTGCAGCTGCTGCCACTGAACACATCCCTGGCTCAGCAGCCACCTTAGTCTGTACCCACCTGCAAGCTCAGTGGTTTTGACAGTGCAGACTGCAGTCCTGCAGCTTGGCTTAAAAAGTGTCATCTTCACCTTCTCCTCTTTGGAATCATAGAATCATAGAATCAAGCAGTTTGGAAGAGACCTCCAAGATCATCCAGCCCAACCTAGTACCCAGCCCTGGCCACTCAACCAGACCATGGCACTCAGTGCCCCAGCCAGGCTTGGCTGCAACACCTCCAGCCGCAGCCACTCCACCACCTCCCTGGGCAGCCCATTCCAATGCCAATCACTCTCTCTGCCAGGAACTTCCTCCTAACATCCAGCCTGAACATGGACTGGCACAGCTTGAGGCTGTGTCCCCTTCTTCTGTCCCTGGCTGCCTGGCAGCAGAGCCCAACCCCACCTGGCTACAGCCTCCCTGCAGGCAGCTGCAGGCAGCAATCAGCTCTGCCCTCAGCCTCCTCTGCTGCAGGCTGCACCCCCCCAGCTCCCTCAGCCTCTCCTCACAGGGCTCTGCTCCAGGCCCCTCCCCAGCCTTGCTGCCCTTCTCTCAACACCTTCCAGCACCTCAACATCTCTCTTGAATTGAGGGGCCCAGAACTGGACACAGCACTCAAGGTGTGGCCTGACCAGTGCTGAGCACAGGGGCAGAATAACCTCCCTTGTCCTGCTGGCCACACTGCTCCTGATGCAGGCCAGGATGCCATTGGCTCTCTTGGCCACCTGGGCACACTGCTGGCTCATCTTCACCTACTATCTACCAGTATGCCCAGGTCCCTTTCCTCCTGCCTGCTCTCAGCCACTCTGGCCCCAGCCTGCAGTGCTGCTTGGGGTTGCTGTGGCCAAAGTGCACAACCTGCCCTTGGCCTTGTTCACTCTCATGCCCTTGGCCTCTGCCCACTCATGCAGCCTGGCCAGGTCCCTCTGCAGGGCTCTGCTACCCTCCAGCAGCTCCACACTGCTCCTAGCTTGGTGTCACCTGCAAACTTACTGATGCTGGACTTAATGCCCTCATCCAGATCATCAATAAAGATATTGAACAGGACTGTGCCCAGCACTGATCCCTGGGGAACACCACTGGTGACAGCTGCCAACTGGATGTGGCACCATTCACCACCACTCTCTGAGCTCTGCCATCCAGCCAGTTCTTGACCCAGCACAGAGTGAATCTGTCCAAACCAAGAGCTGCCAGCTTGGCCAGGAGCTTCTGTTAGAAAGTGCTGAGGGCCACCAGAACCCCATCTGGGGTCACAACGACTTCTTCCAACACTCCAGGCTCAGGGCAGAGCAGATGGAAAGCTACATAGCAGAAAAGGTCCTGGAGGATGTTGGTTTGACAGCCAGTTGAAAATGAGGCTGGAGTGGCCCAGGTGGGCAGGAAGGGCACCAGCAGCCTGGCTTGGATCAGCAATGCTGTGACCAGTAGGAGCAGGGCAGGGATTGTCCTCCTGAACTGGGCACCTCTTGAGTGCTGGGTTCAGTTTTGGGCCACTCACTCCAAGAAGGACATTGAGGGGCTGGAGCAGGTCCAGAGAAGGGCAAAAGAGCTGGGGAAGGGTCTGGAGAACAGAGTAGGTGAGGAGCAGCTGAGGGAGCTGGGGCTGTTTAGCCTGGAGCAAAGGAGGCTGAGAGAAGACCTTCTGGCTCTCTGCAGCTCCCTGAAAGGAGGCTGAAGCCAGGTGGGGGTTGGGCTCTTGGGGGCCTACAGAAAAAGCTGGGGAGGGACTTTTTAGACTACCAGGGGCTGACAGGACTGGAGGGAACAAAGCAAAGCTGGCTTAGCATGTGGCCCACCTGTGCTCTTCCCATGTTTGAGGGCACCAGACCTATGGACTCCTCCTTACTTGGCATGCTTTGGGCTGCTGCCAGATGCTCATTGGACAGTACTGTGGCCAAAGGACCATCAGTCTCGGCCCCACAGTCAATAAAGAGGGGTGCACAGCTGGCCACGTGCGCTCCGGCCCTCCCCGCAGCTCGCTGACCCTCCCGCAGCTCCACTCGGGCGCCACTGCAGCGCCCTGCTGCTCTGGCTCACCTGCACAGCTCAGACACAGCTCTGACCCTCCCGCAGCTCCGCTCGGGCCCCACTGCAGCGCCCTGCTGCTCTGGCTCACCTGCACAGCTCAGACACAGCTCTGACCCTCCTGCAGCTCCGCTCGGGCCCCACTGCAGCGCCCTGCTGCTCTGGCTCACCTGCACAGCTCAGACACAGCTCTGACCCTCACCCGCAGCTCCGCTCGGGCCCCACTGCAGCGCCCTGCTGCTCTGGCTCACCTGCACAGCTCAGACACAGCTCTGACCCTCCCGCAGCTCCGCTCGGGCCCCACTGCAGCGCCCTGCTGCTCTGGCTCACCTGCACAGCTCAGACACAGCTCTGACCCTCACCCGCAGCTCCACTCGGACCACACTTGCAGCGCCCTGCTGCTCTGGCTCACCTGCACAGCTCAGACACAGCTCTGACCCTCACCCGCAGCTCCGCTCGGGCCCCACTGCAGCACCCTGCTGCTCTGGCTCACCTGCACAGCTCAGACACAGCTCTGACCCTCCTGCAGCTCCGCTCGGGCCCCACTGCAGCACCCTGCTGCTCTGACTCACCTGCACAGCTCAGACACAGCTCTGACCCTCCCGCAGCGCTCAGCCGCTCGGGCCCCACTGCAGCGCCCTGCTGCTCTGACTCACCTGCACAGCTCAGACACAGCTCTGACCCTCACCCGCAGCTCCGCTCGGGCCCCACTGCAGCACCCTGCTGCTCTGGCTCACCTGCACGGCTCAGACACAGCTCTGACCCTCCTGCAGCTCCGCTCGGGCCCCACTGCAGCACCCTGCTGCTCTGACTCACCTGCACAGCTCAGACACAGCTCTGACCCTCCTGCAGCTCCGCTCGGGCCCCACTGCAGCGCCCTGCTGCTCTGGCTCACCTGCACAGCTCAGACACAGCTCTGACCCTCCTGCAGCTCCGCTCGGGCCCCACTGCAGCGCCCTGCTGCTCTGGCTCACCTGCATGGCTCAGACACAGCTCTGACCCTCACCCGCAGCTCTGCTCGGGCCCCACTGCAGCGCCCTGCTGCTCTGGCTCACCCGCACAGCTCAGACACAGCTCTGACCCTCACCCGCAGCTCCGCTCGGGCCCCACTGCAGCGCCCTGCTGCTCTGGCTCACCTGCACAGCTCAGGCACAGCTCTGACCCTCACCCGCAGCTCCACTCGGGCCCCACTGCAGCGCCCTGCTGCTCTGGCTCACCTGCACAGCTCAGACACAGCTCTGACCCTCCTGCAGCTCCGCTCGGGCCCCACTGCAGCGCCCTGCTGCTCTGACTCACCTGCACAGCTCAGACACAGCTCTGACCCTCACCCGCAGCTCCACTCGGGCCCCACTGCAGCGCCCTGCTGCTCTGGCTCACCTGCACAGCTCAGGCACAGCTCTGACCCTCACCCGCAGCTCCACTCGGGCCCCACTGCAGCACCCTGCTGCTCTGACTCACCTGCACAGCTCAGACACAGCTCTGACCCTCCTGCAGCTCCGCTCGGGCCCCACTGCAGCGCCCTGCTGCTCTGGCTCACCTGCACAGCTCAGACACAGCTCTGACCCTCCTGCAGCTCCGCTCGGGCCCCACTGCAGCGCCCTGCTGCTCTGGCTCACCTGCATGGCTCAGACACAGCTCTGACCCTCACCCGCAGCTCTGCTCGGGCCCCACTGCAGCGCCCTGCTGCTCTGGCTCACCCGCACAGCTCAGACACAGCTCTGACCCTCACCCGCAGCTCCGCTCGGGCCCCACTGCAGCGCCCTGCTGCTCTGGCTCACCTGCACAGCTCAGGCACAGCTCTGACCCTCACCCGCAGCTCCACTCGGGCCCCACTGCAGCGCCCTGCTGCTCTGGCTCACCTGCACAGCTCAGACACAGCTCTGACCCTCCTGCAGCTCCGCTCGGGCCCCACTGCAGCGCCCTGCTGCTCTGGCTCACCTGCACAGCTCAGACACAGCTCTGACCCTCCTGCAGCTCCGCTCGGGCCCCACTGCAGCGCCCTGCTGCTCTGGCTCACCTGCACAGCTCAGACACAGCTCTGACCCTCACCCACAGCTCCGCTTGGGCCCCACTGCAGCACCCTGCTGCTCTGGCTCACCTGCACAGCTCAGACACAGCTCTGACCCTCCTGCAGCTCCGCTCGGGCCCCACTGCAGCACCCTGCTGCTCTGACTCACTTGCACAGCTCAGACACAGCTCTGACCCTCACCCGCAGCTCCTCTTGGGCCCCACTGCAGCGCCCTGCTGCTCTGGCTCTCCTGCACAGCTCAGACACAGCTCTGACCCTCACCTGCAGCTCTGCTCGGGCCCCACTGCAGCGCCCTGCTGCTCTGGCTCACCTGCACGGCTCAGACACAGCTCTGACCCTCCTGCAGCTCCGCTCGGGCCCCACTGCAGCGCCCTGCTGCTCTGGCTCACCCGCACAGCTCAGACACAGCTCTGACCCTCCTGCAGCTCCGCTCGGGCCCCACTGCAGCGCCCTGCTGCTCTGGCTCACCTGCACAGCTCAGACACAGCTCTGACCCTCACCCGCAGCTCCGCTCGGGCCCCACTGCAGCGCCCTGCTGCTCTGGCTCACCTGCACGGCTCAGACACAGCTCTGACCCTCACCCGCAGCTCCGCTCGGGCCCCACTGCAGCGCCCTGCTGCTCTGGCTCACCTGCACAGCTCAGACACAGCTCTGACCCTCCTGCAGCTCCGCTCGGGCCCCACTGCAGCACCCTGCTGCTCTGGCTCACCCGCACAGCTCAGACACAGCTCTGACCCTCCTGCAGCTCCGCTCGAGCCCCACTGCAGCGCCCTGCTGCTCTGGCTCACCTGCACAGCTCAGACACAGCTCTGAGCCTCACCCACAGCTCCGACCCTCACCCACAGCTCCGCTCGGGCCCCACTGCAGCGCCCTGCTGCTCTGGCTCACCTGCACGGCTCAGACACAGCTCTGACCCTCACCCACAGCTCCGCTCGGGCCCCACTGCAGCGCCCTGCTGCTCTGGCTCTCCTGCACAGCTCAGACACAGCTCTGACCCTCCCGCAGCTCCGCTCGGACCACACTTGCAGCGCCCTGCTGCTCTGGCTCACCTGCACAGCTCAGACACAGCTCTGACCCTCCTGCAGCTCCTCTTGGGCCCCACTGCAGCACCCTGCTGCTCTGGCACACCTGCACAGCTCAGACACAGCTCTGAGCCTCACCCACAGCTCCGACCCTCACCCACAGCTCCGCTCGGGCCCCACTGCAGCGCCCTGCTGCTCTGGCACACCTGCACAGCTCAGACACAGCTCTGACCCTACCCGCAGCTCCGCTCGGGCCCCACTGCAGCACCCTGCTGCTCTGGCACACCTGCACAGCTCAGACACAGCTCTGACCCTCCCGCAGCTCCGCTCGGACCACACTTGCAGCGCCCTGCTGCTCTGGCTCACCTGCACAGCTCAGACACAGCTCTGACCCTACCCGCAGCTCCGCTCGGACCACACTTGCAGCGCTCAGCCGCTCAGAGCCCCACGCTCGGACCCCACTGCACAACTCCGGTGCTCGGAGGCTCACACCTCATGCTTTGATCCATTCACAGCTCACCTGCCTGCCTACCTTTCTTGCAGAGCTCATTTAAGCCTGCACATATATATATAAGGAGCCTATAGCCTCCTAAGCCAGCTGTGCACATCTGCAAGCTATCGTGGTACCAGGACCAGATCCTGCATTGATTCACCTAAGGAGCCCAGACTCCTAGCAGCCGCACACACAGCCTGAAGCCCTGAAGAACCGTGCCAGAGACAGCACGGATATTCTCCTGCTCCTGAAATCCTGCCAAGCTGAGAATCCCTGGACACAGCATCCAGAAGAAGACAGCAGCACCAAGGCAGAGATCATCCCTTGCCAGGAGAACAAAGGTCAGAAATATTTCCCCAGAAGCTGGGAAGATTTATCCTCTCCCCTCAAGCTGGGAAGATTCCAGCCTCAAAGTGTCCACAGGCAGAGACCCTGGAGAATTGGACACTAGGCACAGGCTGTGACACAGCCCCGGAGGGTGATTAATAACTGATAAAGAGTTGTGAGTAAAAGCTTTAGTACCTCTGTAATATGAGTTGCCTCTGCCATAGAGCAGAAAGAGTTTCAGCCTGCTCTGCTGGGCAAATGGCATATGACCCCTAGCAGCATTAAGCCACAGGGAAAACTCCTCTCTCTGTTTATAGTTTGAATGTTTGCTGGTTAAATAACAAATCCCTGACCATGTTTAATCCTACATTGTTTTCATAACCATGCACTGAACTGAATATTAAAATACAGTGGTGGGGGGTGGCGAGAGTTCAGAATATTGAATTTAATAAATAGCTCCAAGTGCAGGGTGCTGCACTTTGGCCACAACAACCCCATGCAGAGATACAGGCTGAGGTCAGAGTGGCTGGAGAGCAGCCAGACAGAGAGGGATCTGGGGGTGCTGATTGATACCCACCTGAACATGAGCCAGCAGTGTGCCCAGGTGGCCAAGAGAGCCAGTGGCATCCTGGCCTGCATCAGGAATGGTGTGGTCAGCAGGAGCAGGGAGGTCATTCTGCCCCTGTACTCTGCACTGGTTAGACCACACCTTGAGTGCTGTGTTCAGTTCTGGGCCCCCCAGTTTAGGAGGGACATTGAGATGCTTGAGCGTGTCCAGAGAAGGGCAACGAGGCTGGGGAGAGGCCTTGAGCACAGCCCTACGAGGAGAGGCTGAGGGAGCTGGGATTGGTTAGCCTGGAGAAGAGGAGGCTCAGGGGTGACCTTATTGCTGTCTGCAACTACCTGAGGGGTGGTTGTGGCCAGGAGGAGGTTGCTCTCTTCTCTCAGGTGGCCAGCACCAGAACGAGAGGACACAGCCTCAGGCTGTGCCAGGGGAAATTTAGGCTGGAGGTGAGGAGAAAGTTCTTCACTGGGAGAGTCATTGGACACTGGAATGGGCTGCCCGGGGAGGTGGTGGAGTCGCCGTCCCTGGAGCTGTTCAAGGCAGGATTGGACGTGGCACTTGGTGCCATGGTCTGGCCTTGAGCTCTGTGCTAAAGGGTTGGACTTGATGATCTGTGAGGTCTCTTCCAACCTTGGTGATACTGTGATACTGTGTGATACTGTGATATTTTTATATGAAATGTCTGTTGCCCCAAATGGATTTCTCTCCCCTGCCAAGCAGGCGTAGGCACAGAAATGCCCCCCTGCAGCACCCAGTCTGCCCAGGGAGAGCAGTGGTGGAGCCCCCATCCCCGGAAGGGGTTCAGCGCAGTGTGGCTGCGGTGCCGAGGGACCTGGCTCGGCGCTGACCTGGCAGTGCTGGGTTAAGGGCTGGGCTGGGTGGTCTTTAGGGTCTCTTCCAAACCAAACAATCCAGTGGCTGTGTTCTTCTGTGCTGTGGGGTCTCAGCTTGGCTGCAGGCGCACAGCGACCACCTGCTGGTGACTGGGGGGCCTTTTCCCACAGGACCTGCCCCTGCCCTTCTGCACCCTCTTCCTTAATACCACCTTTCTTATCTTTCTTCTCCCAGGTGGCTGAGCTCCTTTATTGTCAGAACAGGCCCAGGAGAGAAACTTTGTGTTTTGATGTGCCTCCTGCACCTGCAGAGACAACCAGTCCCTCTTCAGCATGGCTTGTTTTTCCATCCCTTTTCTTTGTGATTGCCCAGAAAAGGGCTGAGGACTAAAGCAACCTCCACAGACATTCCATAACTGCAGCTCTGCAGTGGAAACAGTGAGGCAGGTGTGGGTAGAGCTGTGCTGGTCTGTGGGCTCTACTCCAGTGCAGACCAAATGCAGGGTCCTGCACCTGGGCTGGAACAATCCTCACTATCAGTACAGGCTGGGGGAGGAGGTGACAGAAAGCAGCCCTGAGGAATAGGATATGAGGGTGCTGGTAGGGGAAGAAGCTGGGCAGGAGCCAGCAGTGGGCACCTGCAGCCCAGAAGGCCAAGGGCAGCCTGGGCTGCATCCCAAGCAGCACAGGCAGAGATGGAGAGTGCAGACTCTGGGGAGACCTCAGCTGCAGGGCTGGGGCCAGCTGTGGGGCCCTCAGCACAGCAAGGACATGGAGCTGGTGGAGAGGGGGCAGAGGAGGCCACACAGGTGATCAGAGGGCTGGAGCAGCTCTGCTGTGGGGACAGGCTGAGGGAGCTGGGAGTGTGCAGCCTGGAGAAGAGAAGGCTCCAGGGACACCTCAGAGCAGCCTGCCAGGAGCTGAAGGTTGCCACAAGCAGGCTGCAGAGGGACTGTGCCCAAAGGGCTGCAGGGACAGGCCCAGGGGCAGTGGTTGGAAATGAGAGCAGGGAGATTGAGCTGGGATGTGAGGAACAAGTTCTGCAGCAGGAGGCTGCTGGAGCACTGCAACAGGAGGTGGCTGAGGCCTCATGCCTGGAGATATTCAAGGTGAGGCTGGAGAGGGCTGTGGGCAGCCTGCTCCAGGTGCAGATGTCCCTGCTGAGTGCAGGGGCTTGGGCTGGATGAGCTTTGGAGGTCCCTTCCAACCCAAAGCATTCTATGATTCTATGATTGTCATTCAAGGCTTGAAGCTGTCCACATCCCTTATCAGCACAAGCCTGCAGCAGCCACTGGTGGCTTGTAGAGCTGAAGCATCAGGCAGAGCAAGTAGAGAGGGTAAGGACTGCCCTCTTCTGATGGCTCAGGATAGACTGATTTTGGACTGTCGTGCCTGCCTTTGACCAGACAGGTACCAAACCCACCAAAACCTGCGTGCAGGAGACCTGAAGTCCCATTAACCTCTGTGGTACTGGAAAAAGATGTCATTAAGACACCTCAGAGGAGAGCCTAACCCCACCAGTCTGGGGTTTGGTCACCCTGCACCTGGGTTTACAGCCTTGGAATCAGCAGGCAGAGCTTTTCTGCCTCTCTCCCACCTCACCCTCTGGTTGTCTGTGCTGCAAGACAAGAATAGACCTCGCAGGGACCGTTCCTGTGGTGGTGAAACTGAAAAGGTAAAGGATGAGTTCCACCACACTCGACCCAGCAGGTCAAGGGAAGTGATCCTCCCCCTCTGCTCTGCTCTGCTGAGACCCCACCTGGAGTCCTGCATCCAGCTCTGGAGCCCCTGGGACAAGAGGGATGTGGGGGGGGGGGGGTGGAGTGTGTCCAGAGCAGGGCCAGGAGGATGCTCAGAGGCTGCAGCAGCTCTGCTGTGAGGAGAAACTGAGGAAGAGTTGGGGCTGTGCAGGCTGGAGAGGAGAAGACTCTCAGGTGACCTTCTTGTGGCCTGCCAGGATCTGAAGGGGGCTACAAGAAAGCTGGGGAGGGACTTTTTAGGCTGTTGGGTAGAGATAGGATGGAGGGGAATGGAACAAGGCTGGAAATGGGGAGATTCAGACTGGATGTTAGGAAGTTCTTCCCCATGAGGGTGGTGAGAGGCTGGAATGGGTTGCCCAGGGAGGTGGTGGAAGCCTCATGGCTGGAGGTGTTTGAGGCCAGGCTGGCTGAGGCTGTGTGCAGCCTGCTCTAGTGTGAGGTGTCCCTGGGCATGGCAGGGGGGGTGGAACTGGATTGATAGGCTGAACAGGTTCATCTTGAGGGTCTCTTCCAACCTGGTTGATTGTATGTTTCTGTGATCCTTGTGGTCCCTTCCCGCCCTGACCAGTTCTGTGTCTGTGTGATTCTGTGATGGCTCAAGCCTCTGCTGCATGCTGATGGACACGAGGCACTCAGCCTGTGCTCCCAGGCAGCTGCACAAGTGCCTCACCCCTGGCACTCTCTCTGACGAGACCAGCATCTCCACAGGGCAGCCACAGACACAGAGACCTGCCCAGAAGGCGTGCACTGACCTTCACAGGTCTCCCAGTCCTGCTGGCTCAAGAAGCCAAGGAGAGAGTTTTCTGCAGCTGTTGGCACCATGCCATCATCTCCACCCGTGGCTGAGCTCCAGCAGGATAGCAGAACTGCCAGGGACCTCACGAGCAGAGGCTGAGGGAGCTGGGGGTGTGCAGCCTGCAGAAGAGGAGGCTCAGGGGGGGCCTCATTGCTGTCTACAACTACCTGAAGGGAGGCTGTAGCCAGGTGGGGGTTGGGCTCTGCTGCCAGGCAAGCAGCAGCAGCAGAAGGGGACACAGCCTCAAGTCGTGCCAGGGGAGGTTGAGGCTGGATGTGAGGAGAAAGTTCTTCACAGAAAGAGTGATTGGCATTGGAATGGGCTGCCCAGGGAGGTGGTGGAGTTGCTGTGCCTGGAGGTGTTCAAGCCAAGCCTGGATTAGTGCCATGGTCTGGTTGATTGGCCAGGGCTGGGTGCTAGGTTGGACTGGATGAGCTTGGAGGTCTCTTCCAACCTGGTTGATTCCATGATTCTATGATTCCATGACCATCCTGTTCCAACTCCCCTGCCATGGGCAGGGAACACCTCACACTAGATCAGGCTGCTCAAAGCCTTAAAAACTTCCAGGGATGAGGCTTCCACCACCTCCCTGGGCAACCTGTGCCAGTGTGTCCTGGTGAAGAACTTCTTCCCAACATCCATTCTGAATCTCCCCACTTCTAGTTCTGCTCCATTGCTCCCAGTCCTACCACTACCTGACAGCCTAAAAAGTCCCTTCACAGCTTTCTTGTAGCCCTCTTCAGATACTGCAAGGACACAACTAGGTCTCCTTGGGGCCTTCTCCTCTCCAGACTGAACAACCACAACTCTCTCAGCCTGTCCCCATAGCAAAGCAGCTCCAGCCCTTTGATCATCTTTGTGGCCCTGCTCTGGACACACTCCAGCAGCTCCAGGTCTTTCCTGTAACAGGGGCTCCAGATCTGGGTGCAGGTCAACAGCAAAAAGGAACTACCAGAAGAGAGTCCAGCAGAGTGGCCTGGAGGAGCTCTGTGAGGAGCAAAGGCTGAGAGCCCCTGGGGCTGAGAGCCTGCAGAAGAGCAGCCCCAGAGGGCATCTGAGCAGTGCTCAGCAAGAGACAGAGGAGCTGTGGGGGGCAAGAGGCTGGGGCCTGGTTCTTGGCAGTGCTGCCCAGGCACAGCACAAGGGGCAATGGGCACCAAGTGGCACCCAGGAGGTTCCAGTTGAGCAGGAGGAGAAAGTTGTTTGCTGTGAGGGTGCTGGAGGCCTGGAGCAGGCTGCCCAGAGAGGCTGTGTAGTCTCCTTGTGTGGAGAGCTTCCAGCCCCCACCCTGGGCATTGTGCTGCTGGGCAAAGCTGCCGTGGGTGCCCCTGGCTGCACTGCAGGATCCCCAACCCCACTGTGACTGCTCTGTAAAGGCAGCAAAGGACAGCAGCTAACCAGTGCCAAGCAGCTTAGACTCCTAGAACAGAAGTGAGAGAAGAGACCACAAGCTGGTGGGCAAAGCAGCTCCTGGGGGTGGGGTTGAGCTGTGACTGCTGACCCACAGGTGCCATCACTGTCATGCTTGGACTCCTTTCTGGTTTAAGTCACAGAATCAACCAGGTTGGAAAAGACCTTTGAGATCATCAAGTCCAACCTATTACCCAACATTGAATTCACTACCCCATGGCACTGAGTGCCTCATGCAGCCTCCTCTCAAACACCTCCAGCGATGGAGACTCCACCACCTCCCTGGGCAGCCCATTCCAGTGCCAATCACTCTCTCTGCCAGGAACTTCCTAACAACATCCAGCCTCAACCTGCCCTGCCACAGCTTCAGCCTCTGTGCCCTGCTTCTGTCCCTGGCTGCCTGGCAGCAGAGCCCAACCCCACCTGGCTACAGCCTCCCTGCAGGCAGCTGCAGGCAGCAATCAGCTCTGCCCTCAGCCTCCTCTGCTGCAGGCTGCACCCCCCCAGCTCCCTCAGCCTCTCCTCACAGGGCTGTGCTCCAGGCCCCTCCCCAGCCTTGCTGCCCTGCTCTCAACACCTTCCAGCACCTCAGCAGCTCTCTGCAGTGGAGGAGCCCAGAGCTGGACACAGCACTGCAGGGGTGGCCTGAGCAGTGCTGAGCACAGGGGCACAAGAGCCTCCCTTGTCCTGCTGCCCACACTGCTCCTGAGCCAGCCCAGGATACCCTTGACCTTCTTGGCCCCCTGGGCACACTGCTGGCTCCTGTTCAGCTGCCAACCAGTCCCCCCAGGTCCCACTCTGCCTGGCTGCTCTCAGTCTGACTCAGCCTCTCAATGGCCACATACTGGTGGCTGAAACAGGAACCTCAGCTCCTCCTTCAGAAGGATGGTACCAAGAATGTGATCAGAGAGAAGCAACTGCACAATGAGTTTTTCACCTCTCAGCCAACCAACCAAAGCCTTTGCAAGGACTGTGCATCCCCTCAGGAGCCAGGATGAGCAGGTGTCTGGACTGGGAATGGTGTCAGACACCCAAGGATGAGACCTGTGACAGGAGATGCCAGCTACAAACTTTCTGCTCTAAAGTGAGCTTTGGCACTTAGAAGTTCTTCTGCAATGTAAAGCAGAGGAACTCACTCTGTCAGATTCCAGCAGCACTGCTGAGAATGGAGGCCTCTGATGCTTGACAGACTTCCATAAACCTCATTTTACTCTTTTCTGAGGCTGGAGGAACTTGAGGCTCTTGAAGATTCAAACTGAGGGAATTGGAAGCTCTTTAAAATTCAGACTGAGGAAACTGGAAGCTCTTGAAAACTCATCCTGAGGGCACTGGAGTTCCCTGAGAAATCAGATTGAGGGAACTTGAGCCCCTGGAAAATTCAGAACTATTTATTTACCCAGCACAGTTTGGTTTATGGGGTTTTTTTTTTCCCAGTTTCAACATATTTTCCTCAGCACAAGGATCAGGTGGGCTGAGGCTGAGCAAGGCCACTGCTGCAAGAGGACACACAGATCTCACCTCTGCTCTGAGCCTCCTGGCAGCCTGCTGAAAGGAGAGAGCCATCTGGCAGCTGTCACAGAAAGCTGTGAGGAACAGGCTGGGTGAGGAATGGCTGAGAGCAGCCCTGAGGAACAGGACTTGGGGGTCTGGGCTGATGAAATGCTCAACAGGAGCTGGAGAGCAGCCCTGAGGAACAGGACCTGGGGGTCTGGGCTGGTGAAAAGCTCAACAGGAGCTGGAGAGCAGCCCTGAGGAACAGGACCTGGGGGTCTGGGATGGTGAAAAGCTCAACAGGAGCTGAGAGCAGCTCTGAGGAACAGGATCTGGGGGTCTGGGCTGGTGAAAAGCTCAACAGGAGCTGGAGAGCAGCTCTGAGGGACAGGACCTGGGGGTCTGGGCTGGTGAAAAGCTCAACATGAGCCTGCAGTGTGAGTGCAGCCCAGACACAACCCTGTGCTGGGTGCAGCCAGAGCAGTGTGGGCACAGGGCAAGGGAGGGAATTCTGCCCCTTGGCTCTGCTCTCCTCACACCCCACCTGCAGCCCTGGGGGCAGATCTGCAGCCCCCAGCACAAGCAGCACATGGAAGTGTTGGAGCCAGTGCAGAGGAGGCCACCAAGATGCTGAGAGGGCTGCAGCAGCTCTGCTCTGAGCACAGGCTGAGAGAGTTGGGGCTGTGCAGCCTGGAGAGGAGAAGGCTTGGAGGAGACCTTGGAGTGGCCTTGCAGGGTCTGAAGGGGGCTACAGGAGGGCTGGGGAGGGACTATTGACAAGGTCTGGGAATGAGAGGAGGAGGAGGAGGAGGAGGAATGGGTTTGGAGTAGCAGAGGGGAGACTGAAACTGGATGTGAGGAAGAAGCTCTTTGTAGTGAGGGTGGTGAGAGCCTGGCACAGGTTGCCCAGGGAGGTTGTGGCTGTTCCCTCCCTGGAGGTGCTCAGGACCAGGTTGGATGAGGCCTTGAGTGACCTGTTCTAGGGGGAGGTGTCCCTGCCTATGGTGGGAGGTTGGAACTGGATGAGCTTTGGGGTCCCTTCCAACCTAACCCATTCTGTGATTCCATTCTATGACTGTAATCTCCTCTCAATCCAGTTGTTCCCCACCACCTTTATCCCCTTTGGGTCCTCAGAAGTGTTTTTCTTGCCTTCTTCTTGCTGCTCCTCTGCTGCTCTGGGAGCCAGCTAAAGACAAAAAATCTGTCAGATGCTGTCAGAAGCAAAAGCCTCCAGATGCCAGCCCTCACTGCAGCTATCACCCAGGTCCCCAGAGAAAACATATGGCCAGGCCTGGAAGTGGGAGTGCAGGACTGCAGCCAGTGTGTGTTTCCTACATGACTGTCCTCAGGAAACTCAGATCAGGAGTCCACCTCCACCCCAGGCCCCTCCATAGCTCCTGCAGGCTGCAGACTGCAGCTGCCAGAGAGTGGTCATAGGATCATAGGTTCACAGAACCACAGAGTCACAGAATCAGGCAGGGCTGGAAGGCAGCACAAGGAGCAGCCAGTTCCACCCTCCCTGCCATGCCCAGGGACACCCTACCCTAGAGCAGGCTGCACACAGCCTCAGCCAGCCTGGCCTCAAACACCTCCAGCCATGGGGCCTCAACCACCTCCCTGGGCAACCCCTTCCAGCCTCTCACCACCCTCATGGGGAAGAACTTCCTAACATCCAGTCTGAATCTATCCACCTCCACCTTTGCTCCATCCCCCCCAGTCCTGCCACTCCCTCACACCCTCAAAAGTCCCTCCCCAGCTTTTCTGTAGCCCCTTCAGACCCTGGCAGGCCACAAGAAGGTCACCTGGGAGCCTCCTCTGCTCCAGCCTGCACAGCCCCAACTCTTTCAGGCTGTGCTCACAGCAGAGCTGCTGCAGCCTCTCAGCATCCTCCTGGCCCTGCTCTGGACCCCTGCCAGCATCTCCACAGCCCTCTTGTCCCAGGGGCTCCAGAACTGGATGCAGGACTCCAGGTGGGCTCTCAGCAGAGCAGAGCAGAGCAGAGGGGCAGAATCCCCTCCCTGGCCCTGCTGGCCACACTGCTGCTGCTGCAGCCCAGGCTCTGCTTGGCTCTCTGGGCTGCAAGTGCACACTGCTGGCTCCTGTGGAGCTTCTCCTCCTCCAGCACCCCCAAGTCCCTCTCCTCAAGGATGGTCACAGGGATGCACCCTAGGTCTGGCTCTCTGCATGCTGTGCTTTCTAGCAGCACCCACAAAGGCCTGGCCAAGAAGAAATTATTCTTCTCCAAACACTGAGCATCTCTTGTGCATGATTAGCTGAAGAACTTCATCAGTGACAGTGGGAGCCAGTGCACCCTCAGCAGGTTGGCAGATGGCACCAAGCTGAGTGGTGCAGTTGACATGCCTGAGGGATGGGATCAAATCAGGTGGGCCTGGATGAGCTAGAAAAGTGGGTCTGGGTGAACATCAGGAGATTCAACAAGGCCAAGTGCAAGGTCTTGCACCTGGGTTGAGGCAACACCTTGGTACCACTCCAGGCTGGCAGATGAAGGGCTGGAGAACAGCCCTGCAGAGAAGGGCTTGGAGGTGCAGAGCTGAGCATGAGCCTGCACTGAGCACTGCCAGCCTAGAACCAGCCATGCCCTGGGCTGATCCCCAGCTGCGTGGGCAGCAGGGGCAGGGAGGGGATTCTGCCCCTCTGCTGTGCTCTGCTGAGACCCCCCTGCAGTGCTGGGGCAGCTCTGGAGTGCTCAGCACAGCACAGGCAGGGACCTGCTGGAGTGAGGCCAGAGGAGCCCCCAGCAGTGCTGGCAGGGCTGGAAGGGCTCTGCTGGGAGGGCAGGCTGAGAGAGTTGGGCTTGGGCAGGCTGCAGGGGAGAAGGCTGCAGGGAGAGCTTCTGGTGGCCTGGCAGTGCCTGTGCCAGGCTGCCCAGAGAGCTGGGAGCTGCCCCATGGCTGGCAGCACTGCAGGGGAGGTTGTTTGGGGCTGTGAGCAGCCTGCTCTGGGTGCAGATGTCCCTGCTGAGTGCAGGGGGTTGGACTGGATGAGCTTTAAATGTCCTTTCCCATGCCAACCAGTCTGGGCTTATTCTTGCCCCATAGCCTGGGTGTGTATGCAGAGTTAAGGAGCAAGCTGGTGGCAGCAGCAGGTTGCTGTTCAGAAGGACTCTGAGCTGCCCCAGTAGACCCCATACCCCTCTGGGAGAGAGCACAGCCTCCAGAGGCATCTTTTACCTATTTGCACAAAGGATGAGACCCTCGAGTTTCAGAAGCCACCTGACCGAGAGGTGCCTCTATCACCACTCCAGCACCACGCAGGAAGGGTTCCTGCCCTCCGTCTTCTTCGTCAGGAGGCGCAGTGAAGGTACCGCCAAAGGCGAAGGTGGGAGGGCCTCGGAGGTCTCTTCCCACCGCGGCGATGCTCTCGCTGCCAGTGCTGGGCTCTCTGGCTGGGCGCTGACAGCAGTCTGAGTGCCCCGCGGGGTTACTGCGCAGGGCTCAAAGCAGGCATCCAGCTCCAGAGCACAGGAATCCCACTCGTGTCATATCCCCTGAACCCCACTCGTGCCGAATGCCCTGCAGAGGGCAACCCTTCCTCACCTCAGACGGGTCCCAGAGCTCCACAGCTCCCAGAGCTCCGCACCTCTCAGCTGCGAGAGCCCCAAGAGCTCCGCAGCTCCCAGCTCCCAGAGCTCCGCAGCTCCCAGACCTCTGCAGCTCCCAGCTCCCAGAGCTCCGCAGCTCCCAGACTTCTGCAGCTCCGCAGCTCCCAGAGCTCCGCAGCTCCCAGACTTCTGCAGCTCCCAGCTCCCAGAGCTCCGCAGCTCCCAGACTTCTGCAGCTCCGCAGCTCCCAGACTTCTGCAGCTCCCAGCTCCCAGAGCTACGCAGCTCTCAGACTTCTGCAGCTCCCAGCTCCCAGAGCTCCGCAGCTCCCAGCTCCCAGAGCTCCGCAGCTCCCAGACTTCTGCAGCTCCGCAGCTCCCAGAGCTCCGCAGCTCCCAGACTTCTGCAGCTCCGCAGCTCCCAGAGCTCCGCAGCTCCCAGACTTCTGCAGCTCCCAGCTCCCAGAGCTCCGCAGCTCCCAGACTTCTGCAGCTCCGCAGCTCCCAGACTTCTGCAGCTCCCAGCTCCCAGAGCTCCGCAGCTCCCAGAGCTCCGCAGCTCCCAGCTCCCAGAGCTCCGCAGCTCCCAGACCTCTGCAGCTCCCAGCTCCCAGAGCTACGCAGCTCCCAGCTCCCAGAGCTCCGCAGCTCCCAGACTTCTGCAGCTCCCAGCTCCCAGAGCTTCACAGCTCCCAGCTCCCAGAGCTCCACAGCTCCCAGCTCCCAGAGCTTCTCAGCTCCCAGCTCCCAGAGCTCCGCAGCTCCCAGCTCCCAGAGCTCCGCAGCTCCCAGCTCCCAGAGCTTCACAACTCCCAGCTCCCAGAGCTCCGCAGCTCCCAGACTTCTGCAGCGTCCAGCTCCCAGAGCTTCACAGCTCCCAGCTCAGAGAGCTCCGCAGCTCCCAGCTCCCAGAGCTCCACTGCTCCCAGAGCTCTGCAGCTCCCAGCTCCCAGAGCTCTGCAGCTCCCAGCTCCCAGAGCTCCGCAGCTCCCAGACTTCTGCAGCTTCCAGCTCCCAGAGCTTCACAGCTCCCAGCTCAGAGAGCTCCGCAGCTCCCAGCTCCCAGAGCTCCACTGCTCCCAGAGCTCTGCAGCTCCCAGCTCCCAGAGCTCCACATCTCCCAGCTCAGAGAGCTCCGCAGCTCCCAGAGCTCCGCAGCTCCCAGAGCTCCGCAGCTCCCAGCTCCCAGAGCTCCGCAGCTCCGCAGCTCCCAGCTTCCAGAGCTCCACAGCTCCCAGCTCCCAGAGCTCCGCAGCTCCCAGCTCCCAGAGCTCTGCAGCTCCCAGCTCCCAGAGCTCCACAGCTCCGCAGCTCCCAGCTCCCAGAGCTCCACAGCTCCGCAGCTCCCAGCTCCCAGAGCTCCGCAGCTCCCAGAGCTTCGCAGCTCCCAGCTCCCAGAGCTTCACAGCTCCCAGCTCAGAGAGCTCCGCAGCTCCCAGAGCTCCGCAGCTCCCAGCTCCCAGAGCTCCACAGCTCCCAGCTCAGAGAGCTCCGCAGCTCCCAGAGCTCCGCAGCTCCCAGCTCCCAGAGCTCCACAGCTCCCAGAGCTCTGCAGCTCCCACAGCTCCCAGCTCCCAGAGCTCCGCAGCTCCCAGAGCTCCGCAGCTCCCAGCTCCCAGAGCTCCGCAGCTCCCAGCTCCCAGAGCTCCGCAGCTCCCAGCTCCCAGAGCTCCGCAGCTCCCAGACTTCTGCAGCTCCCAGCTCCCAGAGCTTCACAGCTCCCAGCTCAGAGAGCTCCGCAGCTCCCAGCTCCCAGAGCTCCGCAGCTCCCAGCTCCCAGAGCTTCTCAGCTCCCAGCTCCCAGAGCTCCGCAGCTCCCAGCTCAGAGAGCTCTGCAGCTCCCAGAGCTCCGCAGCTCCCAGCTCCCAGAGCTCCGCAGCTCCCAGCTCCCAGAGCTCCACAGCTCCCAGAGCTCCGCAGCTCCCAGCTCCCAGAGCTCCACAGCTCCGCAGCTCCCAGCTCCTAGAGCTCCGCAGCTCCCAGCTCCCAGAGCTTCACAGCTCCCAGCTCAGAGAGCTCCGCAGCTCCCAGCTCCCAGAGCTCCGCAGCTCCCAGAGCTTCGCAGCTCCCAGCTCAGAGAGCTCCCAGCTCCCAGAGCTCCACAGCTCCCAGAGCTCTGCAGCTCCCACAGCTCCCAGCTCCCAGAGCTCCGCAGCTCCCAGAGCTCCGCAGCTCCCAGCTCCCAGAGCTCCGCAGCTCCCAGAGCTTCGCAGCTCCCAGCTCAGAGAGCTCCCAGCTCCCAGAGCTCCACAGCTCCCAGAGCTCTGCAGCTCCCACAGCTCCCAGCTCCCAGAGCTCCGCAGCTCCCAGAGCTCCGCAGCTCCCAGCTCCCAGAGCTCCGCAGCTCCCAGCTCCCAGAGCTCCGCAGCTCCCAGCTCCCAGAGCTCCACAGCTCCCAGAGCTCTGCAGCTCCCAGCTGTGTCTCGAGAGCCCCACAGCTTACAGCTCCCAGCTCCCAGTGCTCCCCAGCTGCCTGCTCTCAGAGCTCTGCGGCTCCCAAGTCTCCCTTTGGGTCAAGACACACAATTCTTCCCTCCTGACCAATGGCTGGGCAGAAGCTGCACCGACTTGGTGCCATCCTTCCTAAGCAGAACTCTGTGCGATCGCCCCAAGTGCAAGCAGACCTCTGGAAGCTGGACCCTGAACCCCACACTTGGGTGGACTTCAATCATAGAAGTGTTTTGGTTAGAAGAGCCCTGCAAGTCCAGCCCAAGAATGAACCCAGCACTGCCAGATCGCCACCGACCCATGGCCCTCAGCACCACAGCTACACAGCTCTGAAGCTCCTTCAGGGATGGAGACTCCACCACTGCTCTGGGCAGCCTGGGCCAGGCCTTGATAACTCTTTGCGAGTAGAACTGGTCTGTCAGGTCCAACCTAAGCTTCCCCTTGTGCAGCCTGACACCATTTCCTCTTGTCCTATCTCTTGCTCCTTGGGAGAAGAATCACAGAACCAGGCAGGGCTGGAAGGCAGCACAAGGATCAGCCAGTCCCAGCCCCCTGCCATGCCCAGGGACACCCTACCCTAGAGCAGGCTGCACACAGCCTCAGCCAGCCTGGCCTCAAACACCTCCAGCCATGGGGCCTCAACCCCCTCCCTGGGCAACCCATTCCAGCCTCTCACCACTCTCCTGCTGAAGAACTTTCTCCTCATGGCCAGGCTGCTGTCCCCACCTCCATCTTTGCTCCATTCCCTCCAGTCCTGTCAGCCCCTGGTAGTCTAAAAAGTCCCTCCCCAGCTTTTTCTGTAGGCCCCCAAGAGCCCAACCCCCACCTGGCTTCAGCCTCCTTTCAGGGAGCTGCAGAGAGCCAGAAGGTCTTCTCTCAGCCTCCTTTGCTCCAGGCTAAACAGCCCCAGCTCCCTCAGCTGCTCCCCACCTACTCTGTTCTCCAGACCCTTCCCCAGCTCTTTTGCCCTTCTCTGGACCTGCTCCAGCCCCTCAATGTCCTTCTTGGAGTGAGTGGCCCAAAACTGAACCCAGCACTCAAGAGGTGACCTCACCAGGGTCCAGTACCAGGTGACAATCCCTGCCCTGCTCCTGATGTCTATACCACTGCTCATCCAAGCCAGGATGCTGGTAGCCTTCTTGGCCACCTGGGCACATGCTGGTCCTTATCAGTCACCTGCCAACTCCTGGCATTTGGTCGGTTCCCTGTCTCTCTGGTCAGTTCCCTCTTATCTATCTCCTCAAACAGCAGATCCTGGCTTTTTAATGGCTCTTTTATCAAACAGCTCAGAAGGTCCAGCAGGAATCTCACAGCCAGAAACAGAGCTGCAGCAGCTGGGGTGTGTGGGCTCAGTGTTTGCCCTTCCCCTGGATGAGCTGTTGCAGGAGGTGGTTCCCTGTAGGCTGCCACTCACCCACCCATGGTCACTTCACTGCTCTAAACTAAATCTTTCTGCCATAGCTCTCAAAATCAAGGGCCAGACGTGTCCAGCATAGTATAGAACCACAGACTGCTTTGGGGGAGACCTTTAAAACTCATCCAGGCCAATCCCCTTGCACTCAGCAGGGACATCTGCACCCAGAGCAGGCTGCTCACAGCCTCTCATCCTCTAAAGACAGTGGGTGCCAGGTCACTGTCAGCACAGAATCAGAGGTTGGGTTGGGTGGAACAGGACCTCTGAAGGGCTTTTGGTCCAACCCCTGCACTCAGCAGGGACATCTGCACCCAGAGCAGGCTGCTCACAGCCCCAAACAACCTCCCCTGCAGTGCTGCCAGCCATGGGGCAGCTCCCAGCTCTCTGGGCAGCCTGGCACAGGCTCTCCCCACCCTCACTCAAACATTTCTCCCTTCTCTCCACTCTCCACCTGCCTTTGTTGGTTGATGGAAGCTGAGTCCATGCAGTGTTGCTGCTCCTTTGAAGATGCAGCAGCACAGACACCACACAGCCCCAGGGGGTACAGCTGCAAGTGGCAGGTGAGAGGATGGTCTTAGTGTTTGCTGCCAGCTACTGTGCATGTGTGCCTGAGTAACATCATTTAGTGTAACAGAAGACCTGCTGCCTGAGTGGACCCTCACTCAGTGGAGAGAAGAGGAGGAGGGCATCTTGCCCATCTCTGGTCTTTAATGAGCCAGTTCAGACAGTGTGAAATGCCAGCCAGTGTCTTTGGAGACAGAGAAGCCACAGGAACCAGGCTGCTTGGCTCTCTAAATGACTTTGGGATGAAACACTTCAGGCTGCTGCTCAGCAGTTCACAGGATGACATTTTTTTTTTTGCTGTGGCTGTCTGCAGTTTCCCAGCACAGCCTGGCTGAGGATTAAGGGGTGGGCACACCCACAAAATGCCACTGCCAGAGCTGTGCAAAAATGAGAAAGAACATGATAAAAAAAACTTTATTCTTTAAAAAAAAAAAAAAAAACACACAGGCACAAGAAACAAACAACAAAAAACAACAGAAACAGACAAAACCACACACAAAATCCCACCTCAAAAAAAAAAAACAACCAACCCCAACCAAAACCAAAACAAAACCCCCACCCAAACCCAAAACCTCAAATTGCAGATCTTCCCTCCACTATCCCTGACCACAGAGCATGAGAATCACAGGATCAAGCAGGGCGGAAGAGAGCTCCAAGCTCATCCAGCCCAGCCTAGCACCCAGCCCTGGCCAGCCAACCAGACCAGACTAAGTGCCCCAGCCAGGCTTGGCTTCAACACCTCCAGGGACCCCGACTCCACCACCTCCCTGGGCAGCCCATTCCAAACTGGAGCAGAGAAGGTTTCAGCTCCAGATGAGGAGAAACTTCTTTAGAGTGAGGGTGGCAGAGCCCTGGAGCAGGCTGCCCAGAAAGGTTGTGGAGTCTCCTTCTCTGGAGGCTTCCAGACCCTGCCTGGGTGCATTCCTGTGTGCACTACCCTGGATGATGCTGCCTTGGCAGGGGTAGAGGGGTTGGGCTGGATGAGCTCTGGAAGTCCATTCCAGCCTCTAAGGCTCTGTGATTCCTTCTCATTTGCAAAACACAGAATCACAGAATGGGTTAGGCTGGAAAGGACCTCAAAGCCCATCCAGTTCCAACCCTCTGCCATGGGCAGGGACACCTCCCACCAGCCCAGGTTGATCAAGACCTCATCCAAACTAGCCTTGAATACCTGCAGGGAAGGGGCATTCATAGCCTCCCTGGGCAACCTGTGCCAGTGTCTCCCCATCTTCATGGTTAAGAACTTCTTCCTAACTTTAATCCAAATCTCCCCTCTCTTAGTTTAAAGCCATCACCCCTTCTCCTACCACTACATGCCCATGTAAAGTCCCTCTCCAGCTTCCTTGCAGGCTCTTGTTGAGTCCTGCAAGGCCACCACAGAATGTACTGAAACACTGTGTGGTTAACCTTGCAGTGGGATTCATAGATCCCAGAATGGGATCCCAGAATGGTTTGGGTTGAAAAGGGACCTTAAAAATTATCCACTTCTAACCCCCAGGCATTGGTAGGGACACCTCCCACTAGAACAAGTGCCTAAAAAGCTCAAAATGATCCTTCAGTCAACAGCACAAATAAGCAGTTTGCAGAAGTCCCATGAGGCCTGGAGGTGTTCAGGAAAAATCTGGATGAGACACCCAGTGCCATGGTCTGGTTGACTGGACACGGCTGGGTGCTAGGTTGGGCTGGATGGGACACTCAGTGCCATGGTCTGGTTGACTGGACACGGCTGGGTGCTAGGTTGGGCTGGATGGGACACTCAGTGCCATGGTCTGGTTGACTGGACAGGGCTGGGTGCTAGGTTGGGCTGAATGGGACACTTAGTGCCATGGTCTGGTTGATTGGACAGGGCTGGGTGCTAGGTTGGGCTGGATGGGACACTTAGTGCCATGGTCTGGTTGACTGGATAGGGCTGGGTGCTAGGTTGGACTGGATGGGACACTCAGTGCCATGGTCTGGTTGACTGGACAGGGCTGGGTGCTAGGTTGGGCTGGGTGGGACACTCAGTGCCATGGTCTGGTTGACTGGACAGGGCTGGGTGCTAGGTTGGGCTGGATGGGACACTCAGTGCCATGGTCTGGTTGACTGGACAGGGCTGGGTGCTAGGTTGGGCTGAATGGGACACTTAGTGCCATGGTCTGGTTGACTGGACAGGGCTGGGTGCTAGGTTGGGCTGGATGGGACACTTAGTGCCATGGTCTGGTTGATTGGATAGGGCTGGGTGCTAGGTTGGGCTGAATGGGACACTTAGTGCCATGGTCTGGTTGACTGGACAGGGCTGGGTGCTAGGTTGGGCTGGATGGGACACTTAGTGCCATGGTCTGGTTGATTGGATAGGGCTGGGTGACAGGCTGGGGTTGGATGAGACTGGAGGTCTCTTCCCACCTGGCTGATTCTATGATCCCTTCAGATGTTACAAGGCAGCTCCAAGGTCTATTCTGTAGTTCTGTAAGTCACCATCTTAGTGATGAGATCTAAATTCCCACCCCACAAGCACTCAGGTGGACTGCAGCAACCAGAGCAAAGCTCAGTGGAAAGACACCCAACACCACACAACCCCAGAGTAACAATACTCACCTACTGCAGGTGCTGATTCAGGTGTTTGTGATCACTCTTCAAGGTCTTTTCCAGCAAAAATGATCCCCAGCTACAGGCTGGGGCCAGAGTGGCTGAGAGCAGACAGGCAGAAGGGGCCCTGGGGGTGCTGTGAGAGAGCAGCTGCAGAGGAGGCAGCAGTGCCCAGGTGGGCAGCAGAGCCAGTGGCATCCTGGGCTGGCTCAGGAGCAGTGTGGGCAGCAGCACAAGGGAGGTTCTTGTGCCCCTGTGCTCAGCACTGCTCAGGCCACCCCTGCAGTGCTGTGTCCAGCTCTGGGCTCCTGCATTGCAGAGAGCTGCTGAGGTGCTGGAAGGTGTTGAGAGCAGGGCAGCAAGGCTGGGGAGGGGCCTGGAGCACAGCCCTGTGAGGAGAGGCTGAGGGAGCTGGGGGGGTGCAGCCTGCAGCAGAGGAGGCTGAGGGCAGAGCTGATTGCTGCCTGCAGCTGCCTGCAGGGAGGCTGTAGCCAGGTGGGGTTGGGCTCTGCTGCCAGGCAGCCAGGGACAGAAGCAGGGCACAGAGGCTGAAGCTGTGCCAGGGCAGGTCTAGGCTGGATGTGAGGAGGAAGTTCCTGGCAGAGAGAGTGATTGGCACTGGAATGGGCTGCCCAGGGAGGTGGTGGAGTGGCTATGCCTGGAGGTGTTGAAGCCAAGCCTGGCTGGGCACTTAGTGCCATGGTCTCTCTGCCAACCTGCCTGGTTCTATGATTCTGTGAACCCCAGCGTGGTGAGGGTGGGAAGAGCCCTCTGCAGATCACCCAGTCCAGCCCCCTTGCTAAAGCAGGGCACCCACAGCAGCTTGCCCAGCATCCCAATGGCCTGGGGTGGGGGGGTTGGAAGCTCCATGATGCGCAGAAGGAACCTAGACCCTAGCCCTGGGATAAGCATTCCAAATCCCACTGCAAGCAAAATAATTCCAGGCTGCCAGGCAAGGAAGACTCAGGCCTTAAATTTTATTGTTGTAGACGAGGAATCAGCCTGGCTTGTGACCAGCTGAGCACACTCAGGTGACAGACTGAAGCCACCCCTCTTATCCCCTTCCCACCTTTTTTCCCAGCACGGGATGCTGAGGTGTTGGAGCAGTGTCCAACAGCAGCAGCTCACCAGCTGAGGTGGGACATCCAGAGCGGCGGCAACACGCAGCTAACCCCACGCCACGCTGCGGGGCAGAAGGTCCCCTCCGGCTCCTGATCCTCCTCCGTAGAAGGCAACATTCAAAAGCGAAACTGCTACCTGCGCGGCCGTAAGAAACAGCCCCGTGGGCCTCCAGGGGAGGAGGCACTCAGCCCGGAGGCGAGCACCCCGCGGAACACGGCGTCTGGTTGCGGGGGAGGTGGAGGTGGACGTCCCACCGAGGAGAAGGCTGGCACGGCCTGACCGCCGCTGCCTCCACCAGCAGCTGCTGGGCCTGGCAGAACAAGACTTCTGCAGGTCGGCCCTTGCCTCGTGGATCTCCATCCTCCAGGTTTAAACCCCCTTGGCTCCCAAACACAGAATCTTCCGTCGATGCCTCTCCAGCATTCGTGCACCTCCCACCTCAGGGGCTGGGCCGTATCTCCTCCTCCCAGGGTGGCACCAGGAGGGAGGAGGGTGACTCCTGCCACCTCCTCCTCCTCTCTGGGCACACAGTGGAGCACCAGAAATTCCCTTCCCAGTCTTTGCTGGTCACTGCTGGGCGCATGGCAAAGCGGAGCAGGACCATGGGAGAGTTGTGGGCTGCCAGGGCCAGGTTTGGCTCTGCTCCACTCCTCCAGCATCTGGATTTCTTCCATCACCAGTAAAAGTGCTGAGCTTTAGTTGAGGTATATCAGTGATCTGCGACACACCAGAAGCCAACCCTCTGTTGCTCCCTCATTCCCCCCCTTTTTAAACCATGGTGGGGACATCCAAACACTCAAAGCATAGAACAGAGCCCAAAGGCTTTGCCTTCCAGGTTCCTTCTTCAATGGCTTTGCCTTCCAGTTGCCTCCTCCAACAGCTTTGCCTTCCAGTTGCCTCCTCCAACAGCTTTGCCTTCCAGTTGCCTTCTCCAGCAGCTTTGCCTTCCAGTTGCCTTCTCCAACAGCTTTGCCTTCCAGTTGCCTCCTCCAACAGCTTTGCCTTCCAGTTGCCTTCTCCAGCAGCTTTGCCTTCCAGTTGCCTCCTCCAACAGCTTTGCCTTCCAGTTGCCTTCTCCAGCAGCTTTGCCTTCCAGTTGCCTTCTCCAGCAGCTTTGCCTTCCAGTTGCCTCCTCCAACAGCTTTGCCTTCCAGTTGCCTTCTCCACCCCTGCCCCAGGACATCTGCCCCCATCCCATCCACGCAGCTGGCAGCCTCCACACCTATGCTGCTAACCAGCTGCAGTAACCACGCTGCCACCAGCCTAAGGAGAGATCTTCACCATAAGAACGAGTTTTCTGCCTAGCAGTAGCTCTCCTACAGCTAAACCTCTACCTGATGCCACCCAGAAGAGAAGAGAAACCAGGGCTAACACAGTAAATGCTGCTGGGTGTCATCTGAGCGTCACATGAACTCTCTTCATTCATATCTCAGGAAGTTCAGTAGATTGCTTGTCAGCAGGGCATAAATATTCAGGAACAAGAGCTAAATATGGACCTTGGAGTTAGTAAGCACAGGAGTTTCTCCAGGAGATCTTCATCACAAAGAAAGAACAGAAAAAGCAGTGGGCAGCACGGGGTGAGGAAGGTGGAGATCAGCTCTGAGGTTGCTATTTACAGGTCCTCCATTAAAAAAAGAAACCAAACTGCCAGGTTTGATGAAGTTCCAGTACAGAACAGTTTATTCCCCATACAAACTCCTATTAGCTGATTTGTTAATTAAGGTGCTCAGAAGAGTGGGTGAGAACAGAAGCTGCAGTAGATCAGTTGTGTCTATGTACAAACCACACCTGGCTGCTCCACTGAGGCCAGCAGGAAGCTGGCAGCGAAGCAGCCAGTTCTGAACGGTGCAGGAACTGTTGGCTTGGGGGTTTTGTTGGCTTGTTTTGTTGTTGTTGTTTTGTGGTTTGTATTGTTGTGGGTTCCTTTTTTCACAGCCAGAAGCTTCAAGCAGTTGTACTTCTGTTCCTTTTTGTCCTTAGCAAAGGTGGGTGACCCCTTGCTGGGTCTGTGTAGCTGGTGGTGCCAGGCAGCGTCATGTCGTGAGGTTGACCTTCTTCTTAGCTCTCAGCTCCTCTCTGGTCCTCCTCACCACCACCATTTGCTGGCCTGCTGGGTGGAGCTGCCCAAGGCAGGGCTGGAAGCATCATGTGGTGAGGTCAACCTTCTTCCTAGCTCTCAGGTCCTCTCTGGTCTTCCTCACCACCACCATTTGCTGGCCTGCTAGGTGGAGCTGCCCAAGGAAGGGCTGGCAGCATCACATCATGAGGTCAACCTTCTTCCTAGCTCTCAGTTCCTCTCTGGTCCTCCTCACCACCTTTTGCTGGCCTGCTGGGCGGAGCTGCCCAAGGCAGGGCTAGCAGCACCAGGTTGTGAGGCTGAAGTGTGGTCATAGGTGGCCTCCCAAAGCACTGGGGGAGCTCAGATCTACCCCATGCAAAGGGAAGGAGAACTGATGGGTGAGAAACCAAACGAGGAGAATGAGCTCCATGAGCACTGCTGTCTCCCAGCCAGGCATACCACGAGATCCCACGTGGGGCATGCTCTGTAGGTCACATCCCATCCTCACTAACATCCTCAAGGAGTCCTCCTCTGTCTGCCGGCCAGACTCCCCCCCTAGGTCCGCTCCCTGCCGGCTGATGACTGCCCGCAGGCACTGCCTGGCATCGCTCCTCACAGCGGTGCCCTCAGAGGAGCTCCAAGCTTGGCCTTCTGGGGAAGCCACCAAGCCCCAGAGGGGCATCTGAAGCGCAAGGAAAACGCTGATGATTTTGTCCTCATCATGCTGAGATGCTACAGAACAAAGAAAGGGAAAGAGGCCGAGGTGAGTACTGCCTGCAGGCTTACTGCGTGCTGTCAGCTCTCCCTCCTGCGCTGAAGTCTCAAACGGGTCCCAGAGATCGCAAGGCAAGAGTGTTAAGGCAGTGTTTAAGAAGCTCAGAATTTCGTTTTTCACACCTCTTGATTCCCTTGGAGGTACCTCTAAGGCATCAAAAGGGGCATGTGGTTTTGTGCTCGCCTTTTTGGACAAAGGCAAAGGGTACAGCGTTAAAAGAACGGGTGACAGCTCAATGGCAGATGACAACCGCTCAGCCGGCGGCGGGGTGGGGGGCGGGGGAGGCGATGGCCACACCATCAGAGAGGAAGAGAGGCAGGGGCGGAGCAGGGCTCGCTCCTCACCACCGCTCCTTCTGGTACACCTCTGCCTGCACCATCTCGCCGGGGTGCTCAGAGATGCAGGCCCCGTTGAGGTCACCGAGCTGCTTGTCCGGAAGGTCCTCGGGTTTTGTGCAAAGTTTCAGGGCCCTGGAGATGAAGACGTCCAAGTTAAACTCGGGGTCCGTTTCGCCGCCCACCTCTGGGGGTTCTCTGCGCAGCTGGTGAGGAGGAGAGGGCAGGCTCCGCTCCTGCGCCTCGGGGAGAGGGTTGGGGCACTCCAGGCCCACCTGCGTGCTCTTCACCCACTGGGCGATCTCCAGGAAGAGGTTAGAGGGCTCCTCCTCCAGCGACAGCTCCGCCGCGGGCGCTATGGTCGCTCTCTTCCAGTGGGACAGATCCAAAATGAGCTTGGGCTCCGAGTAGTGGTGGGGCTTGCTGTCCCTCCACAGCAGCTTGTCCAGGTAGGAGGGCGACCCCACTTTGTAGTCGCACGACTTCCCGCAGTCGGCATCGAAGACTCGGTCCATGGAGGAGTGGGACAGCTCCAGGAACCTCTCGGAGCTGCTCTGGGAGTACTTCCGCGGATCAACCTGCGCCTCCTCAGCGATGGACTCAGACCCTGCCCGGGGGTCCCGCTGGACCTCGTCCATGTCGTGGTACTTGTCGTGTCTCCACTCCAGATCAGAGGACAGGCTGATGTGATACCTGCGGGAGACACGGCGCCCCGTGAGAACCACAGGAGCTGGGTTTTAACTCTCTCTTGCTAGTACACAATCAGAGTCACAGAGCCACAAAACCTCAGAAACACAGAATCACACAGTCACAGAGTCACAGAATCTCAGAGTTACAGAGCTGCAGAGTCAGCCACAGAGTCACAGAGCCACAGTCACAGAGCCACAGTCACAGAATCACAGTCACAGATCACAGAGTCACAGAGCCACATTCACAGAGTCACAGAGTCACAGAATCACAGAGCCAGTCACAGAGTCACAGTCATAGAGTCACAGTCACAGAGTCACAGTCACAGATCACAGAGCCACAGAGTCAGAATCACAGAATCACAGAGCCACAGTCACAGAGCCACAGTCACAGAATCAGAGTCACAGAGTCACAGTCACAGAGCCAGTCACAGAATCAGAGTCACAGTCACAGAATCACAGTCACAGAATCGCAGAGCCACAGAGTCAGAATCACAGAATCACAGAGCCACAGTCACAGAGCCACAGTCACAGAGTCACAGTCACAGAGTCACAGTCACAGAATCACAGAGCCACAGAGTCAGAATCACAGAATCACAGAGCCACAGTCACAGAGCCACAGTCACAGAGTCACAGTCACAGAATCACAGTCATAGAATCGCAGAGCCACAGAGTCAGAATCACAGAATCACAGAGCCACAGTCACAGAGCCACAGTCACAGAGCCACAGTCACAGAGTCACAGTCACAGAATCACAGAGCCACAGAGTCAGAATCACAGAATCACAGAGCCACAGTCACAGAGCCACAGTCACAGAGCCACAGTCACAGAATCACAGTCACAGAATCACAGTCACAGAATCACAGAGTCACAGAGTCAGAGTCACAGAATCACAGAGTCACAGAGTCAGTCACAGAATCACAGTCACAGAATCACAGTTACAGAGTCAGAGTCACAGATCACAGAGTCAGAGTCACAGAATCATAGAGTCACAGAGTTGGTCACAGAATCACAGAGCCACAGTCACAGAAGCACAGTCACAGAATCACAGTCACAGATCACAGAGTCATAGAGTCACATTCACAGAATCACAGAGCCACAGAGTCAGAGTCACAGAATCACAGTCACAGAACCACAGAGTCATAGAGTCACAGTCACAGAATCACAGTCACAGAATCGCAGAGCCACAGAGTCAGAGTCACAGAATCACAGAGCCACAGTCACAGAGCCACAGTCACAGAGTCACAGTCACAGAATCACAGTCACAGAATCACAGAGCCACAGAGTCAGAGTCACAGAATCACAGAGCCACAGTCACAGAGCCACAGTCACAGAGTCACAGTCACAGAATCACAGTCACAGAATCACAGAGCCACAGAGTCAGAGTCACAGAATCACAGAGCCACAGAATCACAGAGCCACAGTCACAGAATCAGAGTCACAGAGTCACAGTCACAGAGCCAGTCACAGAACCAGAGTCACAGAGTCACAGTCACAGAATCGCAGAGCCACAGAGTCAGAATCACAGAATCACAGAGCCACAGTCACAGAGCCACAGTCACAGAGTCACAGTCACAGAGTCACAGTCACAGAATCACAGTCACAGAGTCACAGTCACAGAATCACAGTCACAGAATCACAGAGTCACAGAGCCACAGTCACAGAGCCACAGTCACAGAGTCACAGTCACAGAGTCACAGTCACAGAATCACAGAGCCACAGAGTCAGAATCACAGAATCACAGAGCCACAGTCACAGAGCCACAGTCACAGAGCCACAGTCACAGAGTCACAGTCACAGAATCACAGTCACAGAATCACAGAGTCACAGAGTCAGAGTCACAGAATCACAGAGTCACAGAGTCAGTCACAGAATCACAGTCACAGAATCACAGAGCCACAGTCACAGAGCCACAGTCACAGAGTCACAGTCACAGAAACACAGTCACAGAATCACAGAGCCACAGTGTCAGAGTCACAGAATCACAGAGCCACAGTCACAGAGCCACAGTCACAGAGTCACAGTCACAGAATCACAGTCACAGAATCACAGAGTCACAGAGTCACAGTCACAGAGCCAGTCACAGAGTCACAGTCACAGAATCACAGTCACAGAGTTAGAGTCACAGATCACAAAGTCAGAGTCACAGAATCACAGAGTCACAGAGTCACAGTCACAGAATCACAGTCACAGAGTTAGAGTCACAGATCACAGAGTCAGAGTCACAGAATCACAGAGTCACAGTCACAGAGCCACAGTCACAGAGTCACAGTCACAGAGTCACAGTCACAGAATCACAGAGCCACAGAGTCAGAGTCACAGAATCACAGAGCCACAGTCACAGAGCCACAGTCACAGAGTCACAGTCACAGAATCACAGTCACAGAATCACAGAGCCACAGTCACAGAGCCACAGTCACAGAGCCACAGTCACAGAGTCACAGTCACAGAATCACAGTCACAGAATCACAGAGCCACAGTCACAGAGCCACAGTCACAGAGTCACAGTCACAGAGTCACAGTCACAGAATCACAGAGCCACAGAGTCAGAGTCACAGAATCACAGAGCCACAGTCACAGAGCCACAGTCACAGAGCCACAGTCACAGAATCACAGTCACAGAATCACAGAGCCACAGAGTCAGAATCACAGAATCACAGAGCCACAGTCACAGAGCCACAGTCACAGAGCCACAGTCACAGAATCACAGTCACAGAATCACAGTCACAGAATCACAGAGTCACAGAGTCAGAGTCACAGAATCACAGAGTCACAGAGTCAGTCACAGAATCACAGTCACAGAATCACAGTTACAGAGTCAGAGTCACAGATCACAGAGTCACAGTCACAGAATCATAGAGTCACAGAGTTGGTCACAGAATCACAGAGCCACAGTCACAGAAGCACAGTCACAGAATCACAGTCACAGAACCACAGAGTCATAGAGTCACAGTCACAGAATCACAGTCACAGAATCGCAGAGCCACAGAGTCAGAGTCACAGAATCACAGAGCCACAGTCACAGAGCCACAGTCACAGAGTCACAGTCACAGAATCACAGTCACAGAATCACAGAGCCACAGTCACAGAGCCACAGTCACAGAGCCACAGTCACAGAGTCACAGTCACAGAATCACAGTCACAGAATCACAGAGCCACAGTGTCAGAGTCACAGAATCACAGAGCCACAGTCACAGAGCCACAGTCACAGAGTCACAGTCACAGAATCACAGTCACAGAATCGCAGAGCCACAGAGTCAGAGTCACAGAATCACAGAGCCACAGTCACAGAGCCACAGTCACAGAGTCACAGTCACAGAATCACAGTCACAGAATCGCAGAGCCACAGAGTCAGAGTCACAGAATCACAGAGCCACAGTCACAGAGTCACAGTCACAGAGCCACAGTCACAGAGTCACAGTCACAGAATCACAGTCACAGAATCACAGAGCCACAGAGTCAGTCACAGAATCACAGAGCCACAGTCACAGAGCCACAGTCACAGAATCAGAGTCACAGAGTCACAGTCACAGAGCCAGTCACAGAATCAGAGTCACAGAGTCACAGTCACAGAATCACAGTCACAGAATCGCAGAGCCACAGAGTCAGAATCACAGAATCACAGAGCCACAGAATCACAGAGCCACAGTCACAGAGTCACAGTCACAGAATCACAGTCACAGAATCACAGAGTCACAGAGCCACAGTCACAAAGCCACAGTCACAGAGTCACAGTCACAGAGTCACAGTCACAGAATCACAGAGCCACAGAGTCAGAATCACAGAATTACAGAGCCACAGTCACAGAGCCACAGTCACAGAGCCACAGTCACAGAGTCACAGTCACAGAATCACAGTCACAGAATCACAGAGTCACAGAGTCAGAGTCACAGAATCACAGAGTCACAGAGTCAGTCACAGAATCACAGTCACAGAATCACAGAGCCACAGAGTCAGAGTCACAGAATCACAGAGCCACAGTCACAGAGCCACAGTCACAGAGTCACAGTCACAGAATCACAGTCACAGAATCACAGAGCCACAGTGTCAGAGTCACAGATCACAGAGCCACAGAGTCAGAATCACAGAATCACAGAGCCACAGTCACAGAGCCACAGTCACAGAATCAGAGTCACAGAGTCACAGTCACAGAGCCAGTCACAGAATCAGAGTCACAGTCACAGAATCACAGTCACAGAATCGCAGAGCCACAGAGTCAGAATCACAGAATCACAGAGCCACAGTCACAGAGCCACAGTCACAGAGTCACAGTCACAGAGTCACAGTCACAGAATCACAGAGCCACAGAGTCAGAATCACAGAATCACAGAGCCACAGTCACAGAGCCACAGTCACAGAGTCACAGTCACAGAATCACAGTCACAGAATCGCAGAGCCACAGAGTCAGAATCACAGAATCACAGAGCCACAGTCACAGAGCCACAGTCACAGAGTCACAGTCACAGAGTCACAGTCACAGAATCACAGAGCCACAGAGTCAGAATCACAGAATCACAGAGCCACAGTCACAGAGCCACAGTCACAGAGCCACAGTCACAGAATCACAGTCACAGAATCACAGTCACAGAATCACAGAGTCACAGAGTCAGAGTCACAGAATCACAGAGTCACAGAGTCAGTCACAGAATCACAGTCACAGAATCACAGTTACAGAGTCAGAGTCACAGATCACAGAGTCAGAGTCACAGAATCTTAGAGTCACAGAGTTGGTCACAGAATCACAGAGCCACAGTCACAGAAGCACAGTCACAGAATCACAGTCACAGATCACAGAGTCATAGAGTCACATTCACAGAATCACAGAGCCACAGAGTCAGAGTCACAGAATCACAGTCACAGAACCACAGAGTCATAGAGTCACAGTCACAGAATCACAGTCACAGAATCGCAGAGCCAGAGAGTCAGAGTCACAGAATCACAGAGCCACAGTCACAGAGCCACAGTCACAGAGTCACAGTCACAGAATCACAGTCACAGAATCACAGAGTCACAGAGTCACAGTCACAGAGCCAGTCACAGAGTCACAGTCACAGAATCACAGTCACAGAGTTAGAGTCACAGATCACAGAGTCAGAGTCACAGAATCACAGAGTCACAGAGTCACAGTCACAGAATCACAGTCACAGAGTCAGAGTCACAGAATCACAGAGTCACAGTCACAGAGTCACAGTCACAGAATCACAGTCACAGAATCACAGAGCCACAGAGTCAGAGTCACAGAATCACAGAGCCACAGTCACAGAGCCACAGTCACAGAGTCACAGTCACAGAATCACAGTCACAGAATCACAGAGCCACAGAGTCAGAATCACAGAATCACAGAGCCACAGTCACAGAGCCACAGTCACAGAGTCACAGTCACAGAGTCACAGTCACAGAATCACAGAGCCACAGAGTCAGAGTCACAGAATCACAGAGCCACAGAGTCAGAGTCACAGAATCACAGAGCCACAGTCACAGAGCCACAGTCACAGAGTCACAGTCACAGAGTCACAGTCACAGAATCACAGAGCCACAGTCACAGAGTCACAGTCACAGAATCACAGTCACAGAATCACAGAGCCACAGTCACAGAGTCACAGTCACAGAGTCACAGTCACAGAATCACAGAGCCACAGAGTCAGAATCACAGAATCACAGAGCCACAGTCACAGAGCCACAGTCACAGAGTCACAGTCACAGAGTCACAGTCACAGAATCACAGAGCCACAGAGTCAGAATCACAGAATCACAGAGCCACAGTCACAGAGCCACAGTCACAGAGCCACAGTCACAGAATCACAGTCACAGAATCACAGAGTCACAGAGTCAGAGTCACAGAATCACAGAGTCACAGAGTCAGTCACAGAATCACAGTCACAGAATCACAGTTACAGAGTCAGAGTCACAGAATCATAGAGTCACAGAGTTGGTCACAGAATCACAGAGCCACAGTCACAGAAGCACAGTCACAGAATCACAGTCACAGATCACAGAGTCATAGAGTCACATTCACAGAATCACAGAGCCACAGAGTCAGAGTCACAGAATCACAGTCACAGAACCACAGAGTCATAGAGTCACAGTCACAGAATCACAGTCACAGAATCGCAGAGCCACAGAGTCAGAGTCACAGAATCACAGAGCCACAGTCACAGAGCCACAGTCACAGAGTCACAGTCACAGAATCACAGTCACAGAATCACAGAGCCACAGTGTCAGAGTCACAGAATCACAGAGCCACAGTCACAGAGCCACAGTCACAGAGTCACAGTCACAGAATCACAGTCACAGAATCACAGAGTCACAGAGTCACAGTCACAGAGCCAGTCACAGAGTCACAGTCACAGAATCACAGTCACAGAGTTAGAGTCACAGATCACAGAGTCAGAGTCACAGAATCACAGAGTCACAGTCACAGAGCCACAGTCACAGAGTCACAGTCACAGAATCACAGTCACAGAATCACAGAGCCACAGAGTCAGAATCACAGAATCACAGAGCCACAGTCACAGAGCCACAGTCACAGAGTCACAGTCACAGAGTCACAGTCACAGAATCACAGAGCCACAGAGTCAGAGTCACAGAATCACAGAGCCACAGAGTCAGAGTCACAGAATCACAGAGCCACAGTCACAGAGCCACAGTCACAGAGTCACAGTCACAGAGTCACAGTCACAGAATCACAGAGCCACAGTCACAGAGTCACAGTCACAGAATCACAGTCACAGAATCACAGAGCCACAGTCACAGAGTCACAGTCACAGAGTCACAGTCACAGAATCACAGAGCCACAGAGTCAGAATCACAGAATCACAGAGCCACAGTCACAGAGCCACAGTCACAGAGTCACAGTCACAGAGTCACAGTCACAGAATCACAGAGCCACAGAGTCAGAATCACAGAATCACAGAGCCACAGTCACAGAGCCACAGTCACAGAGCCACAGTCACAGAATCACAGTCACAGAATCACAGAGTCACAGAGTCAGAGTCACAGAATCACAGAGTCACAGAGTCAGTCACAGAATCACAGTCACAGAATCACAGTTACAGAGTCAGAGTCACAGAATCATAGAGTCACAGAGTTGGTCACAGAATCACAGAGCCACAGTCACAGAAGCACAGTCACAGAATCACAGTCACAGATCACAGAGTCATAGAGTCACATTCACAGAATCACAGAGCCACAGAGTCAGAGTCACAGAATCACAGTCACAGAACCACAGAGTCATAGAGTCACAGTCACAGAATCACAGTCACAGAATCGCAGAGCCACAGAGTCAGAGTCACAGAATCACAGAGCCACAGTCACAGAGCCACAGTCACAGAGTCACAGTCACAGAATCACAGTCACAGAATCACAGAGCCACAGTGTCAGAGTCACAGAATCACAGAGCCACAGTCACAGAGCCACAGTCACAGAGTCACAGTCACAGAATCACAGTCACAGAATCACAGAGTCACAGAGTCACAGTCACAGAGCCAGTCACAGAGTCACAGTCACAGAATCACAGTCACAGAGTTAGAGTCACAGATCACAGAGTCAGAGTCACAGAATCACAGAGTCACAGTCACAGAGCCACAGTCACAGAGTCACAGTCACAGAATCACAGTCACAGAATCACAGAGCCACAGAGTCAGAGTCACAGAATCACAGAGCCACAGTCACAGAGCCACAGTCACAGAGTCACAGTCACAGAATCACAGTCACAGAATCACAGAGCCACAGAGTCAGAGTCACAGAATCACAGAGCCACAGTCACAGAGCCACAGTCACAGAGTCACAGTCACAGAATCACAGTCACAGAATCACAGAGCCACAGTCACAGAGCCACAGTCACAGAGTCACAGTCACAGAATCACAGTCACAGAATCACAGAGTCACAGAGTCACAGTCACAGAGCCAGTCACAGAGTCACAGTCACAGAATCACAGTCACAGAATCACAGAGCCACAGAGTCAGAGTCACAGAATCACAGAGCCACAGTCACAGAGCCACAGTCACAGAGTCACAGTCACAGAATCACAGTCACAGAATCACAGAGCCACAGAGTCAGAGTCACAGAATCACAGAGCCACAGTCACAGAGCCACAGTCACAGAGCCACAGTCACAGAGTCACAGTCACAGAATCACAGTCACAGAATCACAGAGCCACAGTCACAGAGTCACAGTCACAGAATCACAGTCACAGAATCACAGAGTCACAGAGTCACAGTCACAGAGCCAGTCACAGAGTCACAGTCACAGAATCACAGTCACAGAGTTAGAGTCACAGATCACAGAGTCAGAGTCACAGAATCACAGAGTCACAGAGTTGGTCACAGAATCACAGTCACAGAGTTAGAGTCACAGATCACAGAGTCAGAGTCACAGAATCACAGAGTCACAGAGTCGGTCACAGAATCACAGTTACAGAGTCAGAGTCACAGATCACAGAGTCAGAGTCACAGAATCACAGAGTCACAGAGTTGGCCACAGAATCACAGTCACAGAGTTAGAGTCACAGATCACAGAGTCAGAGTCACAGAATCACAGAGTCACAGAGTTGGCCACAGAATCACAGTCACAGAGTTAGAGTCACAGATCACAGAGTCAGAGTCACAGACACAGAATCTCAGCTGCAGTCACAGCCACAGAGCAGCAGAGCCTCAGAGCCACAGAGTAACAGAATCACAGAACCACAGAGTCACAGAATCATGGAGTCACAGTCATAGAGTCTCAGAGTCTCAGAGTCAGTCACAGAACCTCAGAATCACAGAGTCTGAGTCTCAGAGTCTCAGAATCACAGAACCTCGGAGTCACAGAGTCTCAGAAACATCCAAGTTGGAAAAGACCCTCAGGATCACCAAGTCCAACCTAAATCATGGAATGATAAAGGCTGGAGAAGACCTCCCAGACCATCTAGTCCCACTGTTAACCTGCTTGTGGCAGAGAGGCTGGGAAGTGCCCAGCAGAAAAGGACCCAGGGGTGTTGCTTGGCAAACGGCTGAGGATGAGCCAGGCTGTGCCCAGGCGGCCAAGGAGGCCTGGACCAGCAATGGTGTGGATAGCAGGAGCAAGGCAGGGACTGCCCCCCTGTACCCAGCACTGCTGAGGCCAGACCTCAAATACTGGGTACAGATTTGAACTCCTCACTCTGAGCAGGGCATTGAGGGCCTGGGTAAGACCCAGAGAAGGGCAAGCAAGGTGGTGAGAAGTCTAGAGCACAAATCTTGTGAGGAGCAGCTGAAGGACCTGGGGGTGTTCAGCCTGGAGAAAATGAGGAGGAGGGCAGACCTCCTGGCTCTCTACAGCTCCCTGAAAGAAGGCTGAAGCCAGGTGGGAGTTGGTCCTTCTGCCAAGAAGGAAGCAACAGGACAAGAGAAAATGGCCAAATATCCTCAGCTTGTGCCAGGGGAGATTTCGGTTTGGACACAAGGAAGAGTTTCTGCACTAAAAGAATGGGTAAGCCCTGGCCCAGGCTGCCCAGGGAAGGCAGTGGTGGAGTCCCAGTCCCTGGAGAGGTTTCCAAGCTGTGTAGCTGTGTTGCTCAGGGACGTGGTTGAGTGGTGACTTGGAAGTAGTGGACTTGGTGGTTGGATTGGATGCTTCTGGAGGTCTCCTCCAACCTAAAGGAGTCCACACAGAAGGAGAAGCAGCTGTTTTTGGCGGGTCTGGAATGAGTTTGACTGCTCCTGAGAGGTCTACTCTACTCTGCCCTGTTGAGGCCACATCTGCACTCCTGTGTCCAGCTCTGGGCCCCCGAGTCCAAGAAGGACACAGAAGTGCTGGAGAGAGCCCAGCAGAGAGCCACAGAGATGCTGAAGGCAATGGCAGAGCTCTGTTAGGAGCAGAGCCTGAGGCAGCTGGGGCTGTGCTGCTGGCACAGGAGGAGGCTGAGAGGGGACTCAGCAGTGCTGAGCAATGTGTGCAGGGCAGTGGCAGGAGGCTGGAGCCAGGCTCTGCTGGGGGATGCCAGTGCCAGGCCAAGGGCCACTGGCTGCAAGCTGAGGCCTAGGAAGTGCCATGGGAGCAGCAGGAGAAGGAATTCTTCCCCTGGGAGGGTGGCAGAGCCCTGGCAGAGGCTGCCCAGGGTGGGGCTGTGCAGTGCCCCTCTGTGGAGCTCTGCAGAGCCTGCCTGGATGTGTTGCTGTGTGATCTGCTCTGCCTGCTCCTGCTCTGGCAGGGGATGGGGGTTGGAGTGGCTGAGCTGTGGAGGTCTCTTCCAGCCCCTGGCATTCTGATTCTGTGATTCTGTGACCAGCAGGTCAGAGACACAGCAGGCAAGTCCTGCACAAGCCCCCAGAGCTGCTCTCTGCCCCAGCCCTCGCTGCCATACCTGTCCCAGGTAGACATCTGGCTCTGGTTGGCTTCCATCAGCAGGACGTCGTCGATCTCGTCCTCGATGCGGAAGGGATGCTGCGACACCGGCTCGTCCTCGGGGCAGGAGTAGGGGCTCATGTAGGGGTGCTGCAGCCCCATCTCGGCCGTCAGGCGGTCCAGGGGGTTGAAGGTCAGGATCTTCTCCAGGAAATCAATTGCTGGGAAGCAGAGAGAGACAAGCTCAGGCACGGGAGGGATACCAACCAGAGGGACCCAGACAGGCTGCAGAGCTGTGCCCAGGCCAACCTCATGGCATTCAACAAAGCCAAGTGTAAGGTCCTGAGCCTGGGTGGGTGCAATCCCAAGCACAGCTCCAGGCTGGGTGGGGAATGGCTGAGAGCAGCCCTGAGGAACAGGACCTGGGGGTCTGGGCTGGTGAAAAGCTCAACATGAGCTTGCAGTGTGAGTGCACAGTTGCTGTCTGGGCTGCAGCAAGAGCAGTGTGGGCACAGGGCAAGGGAGGGGATTCTGCCCCTCTGCTCTGCTGTCCTCAGACCCCACCTGCAGTCCTGGGGGCAGTTCTGCAGCCCCCAGCACAAGCAGGACATGGAAGTGTTGGAGCCAGTGCAGAGGAGGCCACCAAGATGCTGAGAGGGCTGCAGCAGCTCTGCTGTGAGCACAGGCTGAGAGAGTTGGGGCTGTGCAGCCTGGAGAGGAGAAGGCTTGGAGGAGACCTTGGAGTGGCCTTGCAGGGTCTGAAGGGGGCTCCAGGATGGTTGGAGAAGAGAAGGCTGAGAGGGGATTTAATCAATGCTTATCAGTATCTGAGGGCTGGGGGTCGGGGGGGGGGACAGGCTCTGCTCACTGCTCCCTGGGACAGGACAAGCAGCAATGGATGGAAGCTGCAGCACAGGAGGTTCCAGCTCAGCACAAGGGGGAAACTTCTTGCCTGGAAGGGTCCCAGAGCCTGGCACAGGCTGCCCAGAGAGGTTGTGCAGTCTCCTTGTGTGGAGCCTTTCCAGGCCTGTCTGGCTGTGTTCCTGTGTGCCCTGAGCTGGATTGTGTGGCCCTGCTCTGGCAGGGGGGTTGGACTGGATGAGCTCTTTGTGTCCCTTCCAACCCCTGACATCCTGTGCGCCTGTGATCCTGTGACTAGCACGCTGCACTTCAGACAACTGATGATCTCCAGAGGTCACTTCCAGCCCCCACCATGCTGGGATGTCATGAATCTGAGTGCCTGAAACTGTCTCAGTCAGACTGTGGAAGATGAAACTGTTTCTAAGGTGATGAAGGAGGAAGTTCATTAAGAACAAGCGAAGTGACTGCAATTAAAACACAGAAGGTTTGTTCTGGTTTCATTGGTGATTGCTTCGGCTGAGGCTGAGTGCAAGGGTCAAGTCCTGTCATAGATGTTGCTTATTCAGCTGATTCTTGGTGCCTAGAAGAGTCCCAGAGTTCAACAAGCTCAGACAAAGCTCAGCGAGGTCACGTGCAGGGTCCTCTGCCTGGGGAGGAATAATCTCATGCTCCTGTGCAGGTGAGGTGCTGATCTGCTGGATAGCAGCTCCAGGGAGGAGGACCTGGGAGTGCCGCGGACCATAAAGCTCACCCTGAGCCAGCAACGTGCCCTTGTGGCCGAGGAGGCAAAGGGTGTCCCGGGGTGCACTCAGCAGAGAGCAGCCAGCAGGTTGAAGGAGGTCCTCCTGCCCTTCTACTCTGCCCTGCTGAGGCCACAACTGGAGCACTGTGTCCAGTCCTGGGCTCCACAGTCCCAGAGAGACAGGGAACTGCTGGAAAGAGTCCAGGGGAGGCTACTAAGCTGCTGAGGAGCAAAGGCTGAGAGCCCCTGGGGCTGAGAGCCTGCACAAGAGCAGCCCCAGAGGGGAGCTGAGCAATGGTCAGCAAGAGACAGAGGAGCTGTGGGGTGCAAGAGGCTGGGGCCAGGCTCTTGGCAGTGCTGCCCAGGCACAGCACAAGGGACAATGGGCACAGAATGGAAACCAGGAGGTGCCAGCTGAGCAGGAGGAGAAAGTTGTTTGTTGTGAGGGTGCTGGGGGGCTGGAGCAGGCTGCTCAGAGAGGTTGTGGAGCCTCCTTGTGTGGAGAGCTTCCAACACCCCTGCCCTGGACATTGTGCTGCTGTGGGTGCCCTGCTTGAGCAGGGGGGAGTTGGACTGGGTGATCTGCAGAGCTCCCTTCCATCCTCTGCCATGCTGGAACTCTGTGACAAGGCCTTGCTGGAGTGGTGGAAGTAAAAGAGAAAGGCAGAGCAGTTTTAAGGGACTTGAGGGCTGACTTCAGCCCTGATCCCTTTCACACTCCCTCTCTATCCTAGTTTGCAGCTTTGGGATACTTACACAAAGCATATCCCAACATTTCCCTCTGTTGGAAAAGTCTCCTGATCTGCAGACCTGAAACCCCACCAGCTTCATAGCCATGTGTGAGGTCAAAGCCCTGCTTCAAAGGGAAGGCTCAGGAGCTCCTGCTACCTCCATGTTCCCACCAGCCTCTTCACTCCTTTGAAGATTCAGAGGGGCTCTAGGTGCCCTCACAAGGGTTCAGAAGGGCTCTGCATGTCCACACACAGGCTTGGATGCCCTCTGTGTACCCACACTCGGGCTCAGAGGGGCTCTGGGTGCTCTTGCACTAAATTAGAAGGGCTCTGGGTGTCTATACACAGGCTCAGAGGGGCTCTGGGTGCTCATACACAGGCTCAGAGGGGCTCTGGGTGCTCTTGCACTAACTTAGAAGGGTTCTGTGTGTCTATACACAGACTCAGAGGGGCTCTGGGTGCTCTTGCACTAACTTAGAAGGGCTCTGTGTGTCTACACAGGCTCAGAGGGGCTCTGGGTGCTCATACACAGGCTCAGAGAGGCTCTGGATGTCCATACACAGGCTCAGAGGGGCTCTGGGTGCTCACACACAGACTCAGAGGGGCTCTGGATGTCCATACACAGGCTCAGAGGGGCTCTGGGTGCTCATACGCAGGCTCAGAGAGGCTCTGGATGTCCATACACAGGCTCAGAGGGGCTCTGGGTGCTCATACGCAGGCTCAGAGGGGCTCTGGGTGCTCATACGCAGGCTCAGAGAGGCTCTGGATGTCCATACACAGACTCAGAGGGGCTCTGGATGTCCATACACAGGCTCACAGGGGCTCTGGGCGCTCACACACAGGCTTGGATGTGCTCTGGGTGCTCACACACAGGCTCAAAGAGGCTCTGGATGCCCACACACAGGCTTGGATGTGCTCTGGGTGCCCCCTCACAGGCTCAGAGGGACGCTGTGTGCCCCTGGCCATTGTGATGCTGGGCAAGCTGCTGTGGGTGCCCTGCCTTAGCAGGGAAGTTAGACTGGATCTGCAGAGATCTCCTTCCAACCCCCAGCATTCTGGAGTGCTGTGGCACAGGACTATCCCTGTCTGACAGATACCAGCAGAGGTTGCAGACATTACAACTGTTGTGTGGCACCGGCAGAAGCATCCTCCTTAGAGAGGCAACTGTCTGAAGGGCACAGATTCCTCAGGGGCAAAACCTGCTCAGCAGGCAGGCTGGGCCATGCCTCTTGCCTCCCTGCCTAAACATTAACCAGCACCCAATTGTCCCCCACGAGATCATTTAATTGCCTGGACTAATTAAGCAGGGAGGAATCAATAGCTCCATATGGTCACTGACTGCCAGCGAGAAGGCTGCTGGAACAATTTATTACAAGCCATATCTTCTGGGTCAGAGAGGCAGGAAAATGCCCATGAATTATAGAAGTGGAGCAGGTGACCTCTCCTCCTGCTGGAACGACAGGGAATAAATCCATCCCTGCTTGCCAGAGGCTGACGTGGTGCCCGAGCAGCCCAGGGCTGCTCACATCGCTCAGCAGACGTCTTACAAGCAGGAGTTTACGCCACTGAACACGACCCAGGCTTGCTCCTGACGTCTGCCCTCAAAAGCAGGTGGACATGTCCATGGTTTAAGCCTTGGAAGGAGGTCAGAAGAGCTGACGTGTCCAGCTCCACTTTTCTCAGCTCTGGCTGCCACCCTGCAACACTCTCTCTGCCCACAAAGCTGCTCCAGGCAGAGGTTCATGTCCAACAGCCTGTGGTTTGCACGCAGGAATGTGGTGAAGTGGGAAGATGCCTCCAACACTTCGTGCTGAATGAGACCATCCTTACAAATTACTGCAATCCCAGCATGGGAAGGGTGGGAAAGGGATCAGGGCTGAAGTCAGCACTCAAATCCCTTAAAACTGCTCTGCCTTTCTCTTCTACTTCCACCACCCCAGCAAGACCTTGTCACAGAGTTCCAGCATGGCAGAGGATGGAAGGGAGCTCTGCAGATCACTCAGTCCGACCCTCTGCAGATCACTCACAGCAGTCCTGATGCCTTTACAGTGAGGGTGACAGAGCCTTGGAGCAGGCTGCCCAGAGAGGTTGTGGGATCTCCTTCTCTGGATGCATTCAAACCCTGCCTGGATGCCTTCCTGTGTGCACTGCCCTGGGTGATGCTGCCTTGTCAGGGGAGTTGGGCTGGATGAGCTCTGGAGGTCCCTTCCAGCCTCTGTGGTTCTCTGACACTGTGGTTCTGTGATACTGCTCAAGCAGGGCACCCACAGCAGCTTGGCCAGCAGCACAATGCCCAGGGCAGAGGGGTTGGAAGCTCTCCACAGGAGGAGGTTCCACAACCTCTCTGGGCAGCCTGCTCCAGGCCTCCAGCACCCTCACAACAAAGAAATTTCTCCTCCTGCTCAGCTGGCACCTCCTGGGTTCCACTCTGTGCCCATTGCCCCTTGTGCTGTGCCTGGGCACCAGTGACAAGAGCCTGGCCCCAGCCCCTTGCCCCCCACAGCTCCTTTGTCTCTTGCTTAGCACTGCTCAGATGCCCCCTGGGGCTGCTCCTCTGCAGGCTCTCAGCCCCAGGGGCTCTCAGCCTTTGCTCCTCACAGAGCTGCTCCAGGACACCTCAGCAGCTTTGTAGCCCTCCTCTCAGTGCCTACAAAGCTTCTCCAGGCTGAATTCCAGGTCAAAAACCTCTGTTCTGCAGCCCCCTCGCAACACACTGCTGATCTGTTTTAAGCTTCAGCCAAAACAGGGAAGTGTCTGGAGAGGTTTTTGATGGTCACAGGCTGCAACAAGCCAACGTGAAAGATGTCCAAGGCCCAGAGCACTTGGACAATGCTTCTGCCTGTGGTCACCATCTCACAGAGTCCAGGTATCTGTGAAGCAAAAGGATTTGCTTTCTTGTACCTTAGAATCGTGTTCACGCAGAGCACAGCAATAAAATGAACAGGGATTAGCCCAGGAAGACAGGGATGCTCCTTGAAAATGTCCTGGAATAGCCCTGGAAAACTATCTCACCCTCATGAGCTACCTGCAAGGAAGCAACTGCAGCATGAGGGCTGTCCTCCAGCCCACACCTTCGCTGGTGGGATGGCAGAAGGGACATGTAAGCTGCAGCTGGGTCCATGCACTGCAAACCCCAAGATACTTGAATCCTCAGCATTCGTGCCCTTGGCCTGGCTTCCTGGAAACAGCAGGACTCCAAAACCTGGGGGTGCCAGGAGAAGGACACTGTCAAACCCAGTGGGCACTAAGGTACCTTCACTGTCCACTTCGGGCAGCAGCTTGCGCAGCGGCTTCCTCACTTCCCACGTGCTGTTGATGAACATGGGCATCACCTTGAGCAGCTCCTCTTTGTCTTCCTGGTGGACAACAGGGATTGTCTCCAGAATAAGCTGCATCTGCTCCAGCTCATGACCTCCTAAGCAGGCAGAAAACAGGCAGTGAGATGTGACCCAGAAGCTAAACTGCTCTGGGAATGAGATGCATCAGCACAGCCTCACACGTCCCACCAACCCCTCTGCAGCGATGCTGTCTGGCCCCAGCCACCCCTCCTTGCTCCATGGAAAACGTCCTCATCACCTTCTCAGGAGCCAGCTGTAACCATGCCACTCAAGTCACTTTCCTGCCCCCTCTTTTCCCACCCTGTGCACCCTGTGAGAGCTTCTCCTTCAGTTCTCCTTCTGCAGAGGGAGCGACCACGCAGGTGTGTCTGAGCTCCAGCTGAGGTATCTCCATCTGCCCACCAAGGGTAGAGTCAGACTAGATGGAAAGAAAAGGCAGATGACACCAAGCTAGGAGCAGTCATAGAGCTCTTGGAGGATAGGAGAGCCCTGCAGAGGGACCTGGCCAGGCTGCATGGGTGGGCAGAGGCCAAGGGCATGAGAGTGAACAAGGCCAAGGGCAGGTTGTGCACTTTGACCACAACAACCCCAAGCAGCACTGCAGGCTGGGGCCAGAGTGGCTGAGAGCAGGCAGGCAGAGAGGGCCCTGGGGGTGCTGTGAGAGAGCAGCTGCAGAGGAGGCAGCAGTGCCCAGGTGGGCAGCAGAGCCAGTGGCATCCTGGGCTGGCTCAGGAGCAGTGTGGGCAGCAGCACAAGGGAGGTTCTTGTGCCCCTGTGCTCAGCACTGCTCAGGCCACCCCTGCAGTGCTATGTCCAGTTCTGGGCTCTCTGCCAGGAGCTTCTTCCTAACATCCAGCCTAGACCTGCCCTGGCACAGCTTCAGCCTCTGTCCCCTTGTTCTGTCCCTGGCTGCCTGGCAGCAGAGCCCAACCCCAGCTGGCTACAGCCTCCCTGCAGGCAGCTGCAGGCAGCAATCAGCTCTGCCCTCAGCCTCCTCTGCTGCAGGCTGCACCCCCCCCAGCTCCCTCAGCCTCTCCTCACAGGGCTGTGCTCCAGGCCCCTCCCCAGCCTTGCTGCCCTGCTCTCAACACCTTCCAACACCTCAGCAGCTCTCTGCAATGCAGGAGCCCAGAACTGGACACAGCACTGCAGGGGTGGCCTGAGCAGTGCTGAGCACAGGGGCACAAGAACCTCCCTTGTGCTGCTGCCCACACTGCTCCTGAGCCAGCCCAGGATGCCATTGGCTCTCTTGGCCACCTGAGCACTGCTGCCTCCTCTGCAGCTACTATCCACCAGTACTCCCAGGTCCCTTTCTTCCTGGCTGCTCTCAGCTACTCAGTCCCCAGCCTGTAGTGCTGCTTGGGGTTATTGTGGCCAAAGTGCAGAACCCTGCACTTGTCCATGTTCAGTCTTATCCCATTGGCCTCTGCCCACCCATCCAGCCTGTCCAGGTCCCTCTGCAGGGCTCTCCTACCTTCCAAAAGATCAACACCTGCTCCTAGCTTGGTGTCATCTGCAAACTTACTGATGCTGGACTCAATCCCCAATCTACAACTCTCTTTAAGCAATAGCATGGGTGGGTTCCCTCACAGCCCCACGTGAAGCATCCCACCTCACGTGGCTGTGACAGGGCAGTCACAGAACCACAGTGGTGGGGACTAGAAGGGACCTCTGGAGACCATTGAGTCCAACCACTCTGCCAAAGCAGGTCCACCTGGGGTAGGTCACACAGGAACAGGTTCGGGAAGGCTTTGAAAGTCTCCAGAAGAGGAGGCTCCACAACCTCTGTGGGAAGCCTGTGGCAGAGTCCCAGGGCAGCACCAGGTGTCCTGAGCTACACCATGAAGTGAAGCCTCTCTGAACAGCAGTGACAAGAGAGCTGCCACCACCCCAAAAGTAACACCAGGATGCTGGACCCAGCTCCAGGGATCCCACAGCTTCATCTTGGAATGACTGCCAGTGCCTGGCCTCTGCCCTTTCCCAAGGGGAAAAGCATTGTCTGACCACCTCACAGAATCACAGCATTAACCAGGTTGGAAAAGACCTCTGAGGTGATGGAGTCCAACCTATCCCCTAACAGCTTCTGATTCACTAACCCATGGCACTGAGTGCCTCATGAAGCCTCCTCTCAAACACCTCCAGGGATGGGCATCCACCACCTCCCCTGGCAGCCCATCCAATGCCAATCACTCTTGCTGGGAACAACTTCAGCCTAACCTCCAGCCTGAACTGTTGTTGGTTGCCTGGGAGAAGAGCCCAACCTGGCTACAACCTCCCTGCAGGCAGCTGCAGGCAGCAATCAGCTCTGCCCTCAGCCTCCTCTGCTGCAGGCTGCACCCCCCCAGCTCCCTCAGCCTCTCCTCACAGGGCTGTGCTCCAGGCCCCTCCCCAGCCTTGCTGCCCTGCTCTCAACACCTTCCAGCACCTCAACAGGCTCTCTTGAATTGAGGGGCCCAGAACTGGACACAGCACTCCAGGTGTGGCCTGAGCAGTGCTGAGCACAGGGCAGAAGGACTTCCCTGCTCCTGCTGGCTGCATTCTTCCTGATCCAGGCCAGGATGCCCTTAGCCTTCTTGGCCTCCTGGGCACACTGCTGGCTCATGTTCAGCTACCAACCAGTGTCCTCAGGTCCCTCTCTGCCTGGCTGCTCTCAGCCACCCTGGCCCCAGCCTGTAGTGCTGCTTGGGGTTGTTGTGGCCAAAGTGCAGGACCTGGCACTTGCCCTTGTTCAAACTCCTGGCACTGGGCGGTGCCCATCTGTGCAGCCTGCCCAGGTCCCTCTGCAAAGCTCTCCTGCCCTCTAACAGAGCCATGCTTGCTCCCAACTTGGTGTCACCTGCACACTCACTGCTGCTGGACTCAATCCTCTCATCCAGATCAGCACTAAGGATATTAAACAGAGCTGTGCCCAGCAGCGATCCCCGCGGGGCACCACTAGTGATGTGCCACCGTTCACCACCACTCCTGGTGTCTGTGGGGCAGCAATTCAAGGCTCTGACGGTGACAACCCCCACAACAGCTACGATCCATCCTAGATTTTCCATGCTCTCTGTCCAGGATGCGTTCATCCAGGCACCCCTCACGCCCCGCGGCGAGCGGGCAGCGTGGGCAGCGGCGCGGAGCCGAGCGCCGCGCTAATCAAGGTTAATCCTGCTCCTCAGCGCTCTGCTGGATGTGGCCGAGAGCTCCGCGGCTCATTTCCAGCTTCCTGCGTGCCCAGAGAAGCAGCCTGGCAGGAGAATCGAGTCACACTATCGATCTGCTGTCTGCCAGCAAAGCCAGCTAGAAATCTTCCGTCACTAGGGGCAGGACTGCCCGCGAAGAACAGTGAGCAGCCTGGGCTGGGAGAGCCGGCAGGGATTCTGGGGCTACCTCACCTCATCCCTGCTCTCCGAGTCAGAGGATTGTTTGGGTTGGAAAAGCCCTCCCAAGATCGTGGAGTCCAACCTTCACCCCCACACCACCATGGCCATTAAACCCCAAATGCCATGGCCACGTTTCCTGAACACCTCCAGGGATGGTGACTCCAGCACCTCCCTGGGCAGCCTGTGCCAGTCCCTGACCACTCTTGCAGCAAAGAAATCGTTCCTCATGCCCAACCTTACCCTCCCCTGGCACCATTTCAGGCCATCTCCCCTCTTTCTGTCATCTGAAACTAGAGAGGAGACCAACCCCCACCCCACTGCAACCTCCTTTCAGGGAGAGTCAGGAGGGTCTTACCCTCAGCCTCCTCTTCACCAGACTAAACACCCCCAGGTCCCTCAGCTGCTCCTCCCCAGCCCTGTCCTCCAGATCCTTCACCGTTGTCTTTGCTCTTCTCTGGACACACTGCAGCACCTCAAGGTCTCTCTTGCAGTGGAAGTCATGGATTTCAGGATGCTACAAGCAGCATCCTGCTGCTCCACTGCAAGAGGAGTGACTCATCTGTGGCACAATACTTCTGCAAGTGGGAGTCCAGGCCCTACAGGACGGTGAAGACCATTGCAGACTCCATGCCCTCAGGCAACCCTGTCCTTTCGCAGGTCTCTGGCACCTGGCAGGGCTTGCCCTGCCCAGCCTGGAGTTCTCTGTGGGGTCTGCAGGAGGCTTCCAGCCTCACATTCAGGGAGCTGATCCCTTGGGCAAGGGTTAAGTTCAAACAGTGAGGCTGGGAAAGGGCTTCCATCCATCACGGATGCATGTTCAGTGCAGTCGTGGCCACTCACACCTCAAGGACAAAACTCCAAGCCAGGACATGGTAATGAACTTAAGACAAGCCCAAGCTGGTGTTAGATCAGGTGGTCACCATCAGGTCACAGCTCTGCTCAGAACAAAGCCTCAGAAGCAGACAGAGCAATAGGAAAAGCAAAACCTACCAACCAACCAAACAAAAGAAGACAGAGGGACACCTTCCCAACATCAGCCCCGGGCAAAGAAATTCACTTTCCCGTGGTAAAACTAACTCTAGGCCCCAGGGGAAACCAGAGAGGGCCATCAGGAATGAAACACCTTGTCAGCTGGGCCAGTTCCCAAACTGGGATCAGAATTACAGGGCAATAAAACTCACAAAGCCTCCATGGTTCTCCTCCTGTCAGAACGGCTGACAGGAAGGTACCTGGCAGCTGAGAGGCTTCACACAAAGGAGCTGCTAATGCAAGGCTGGAAGCCTGCAATTACGGCTCTCAGGAACTCAATTCTCCCCCCATTATCCTCTATTTATGTCATTCCTAGGGACCTCCTGGAGGCCCAAACTCCTGGGAAGAGCAACCACCAGCTACAGAGAGGATAAACACAACGTGCTGTCGGTGCCCAAGCAGAGAATGAGGAGCTCTGCAACGTGTCTTGGACAAGGAAGCCCTTCCCCAGGCTGGCAGCCAAGTGCTGGGTGAGCAGCCAAGCCTCTGGGAGCAAACACTCGTCCCACGGGAAAAAACCACCGTGCCAGCTCCTAGCTCTGGGTCACAGATGAACCCCTCAGAGACCTGTGAGCACAGGCAACCTTTCCTGTTCTCTCTTGCTTTTGGATACCTGTTGGCATCATCAGGGGGTAGAGAAGCCACTGGAGGCAGCTGTAGCTGCTCAGCAAGAGATGCAAAGGTTGCATTGGGGTTGGAAGGGACCCTCAAAGGTCATCTTGTCCAACCCCCTCTGCAGTGAGCAGGGACATCCTCAACTAGATTAGGTCACCCAGGGCCACATCGAGTCTGACCTTCAGTGTCTCCAGGCACAGGGCCTCAAGCACAGCCCTGGGCAGCCTGTGCCAGTGTCTCACCACCCTCATTGTGCAGAGCTTCCTCCTGATGTCCAACCTAATTCTGCCCTGCTCCAGTTTCAAACCATTGCCCCTGTCCTGTCCCCACAGGCCCTTCTGAACAGTCCCTTCTCAGCCTGCCTGCAGGTCTCCTTCACATATTGAAATGCAGTTCTAAAGTCTCCCTGGAGCCTCCTCTTCTCCAGGCTGCACACCCCCAGCTCCCTCAGCCTGTCCCAACCCCCTGATCATTTTCATGCCCTCCTCTACCCCCTCTCCACCAGCTCCATGTCCTTGCTGTGCTGAGGGCCCCACAGCTGGCCCCAGCCCTGCAGCTGAAGTCTCCCCAGAGCAGAGCAGAGCAGAGCAGAGCAGAGCAGAGCAGAGCAGAGCAGAGCAGAGGGGCAGGATCCCCTCTCTCCATCTCTGCCCAAGGCTGCCCTTGGCCTTCTGGGCTGGCACTACACACTGCTGCCTCCTGCCCAACTTCTCCTCCACCAGCACCCCACAGATCCTTCTCTGCAGGGCTGCTCTCAATCTCATCACCTCCCCAGCCTGGATTGCCCCAACCCTATCCTACTGATCCTCATGGGGTCCTCCTCAGCCCACTTGTCTGGCCTGTCCAGGCCCCTCTGGATGGATCCTGTCCTTCAGTCTTACCAACTGCACCACTCAGCTTGGTGTCATCTGCAGACTTGCTGAGGGTGCCTCAACACTGTCCCCCACAGCAAACTGCTGGCTAAGCTGTCAGCCCATGGCTTGGATGGCAACACTCTGTGCTGGGTTAGGAACTGGCTGGAGGGCCGGACCCAGAGAGTGGTGGTGAATGGTGCCACATCCAGCTGGCAGCTGTCACTAGTGGTGTCCCTCAGGGATCAGTGCTGGGCCCCATCCTCTTTAACATCTTCATAGATGATCTGGATGAGGGCATGGAGTCAGTCATCAGCAAGTGTGCAGATGACACCAAGCTGGGGGCAGATGTGACTGAGCTGGAGGGCAGAAGGGCTCTGCAGCGGGACCTTGACCGCCTGGACAGATGGGCAGAGGCCAATGGGATGGGGTTCAATAGCTCCAAGTGCAGGGTGCTGCACTTTGGCCACAGCAACCCCATGCAGAGATACAGGCTGGGGTCGGAGTGGCTGAGAGCAGCCAGACAGAGAGGGATCTGGGGGTACTGATTGATACCCACCTGAACATGAGCCAGCAGTGTGCCCAGGTGGCCAAGAGAGCCAGTGGCATCCTGGCCTGCATCAGGAATGGTGTGGTCAGCAGGAGCAGGGAGGTCATTCTGCCCCTGTACTCTGCACTGGTTAGAACACACCTTGAGTACTGTGTTCAGCTCTGGGCCCCCCAGTTTCGGAGGGACATTGAGATGCTTGAGCGTGTCCAGAGAAGGGCAACGAGGCTGGGGAGAGGCCTTGAGCACAGCCCTACGAGGAGAGGCTGAGGGAGCTGGGATTGGTTAGCCTGGAGAAGAGGAGGCTCAGGGGTGACCTTATTACTGTCTACAACTACCTGAAGGGGTGGTTGTGGCCAGGAGGAGGTTGCTCTCTTCTCTCAGGTGGCCAGCACCAGAACGAGAGGACACAGCCTCAGGCTGCGCCAGGGGAAATTTCGGCTCGAGGTGAGGAGAAAGTTCTTCCCTGAGAGAGTCATTGGACACTGGAATGGGCTGCCCGGGGAGGTGGTGGAGTCGCCGTCCCTGGGGCAGTTCAAGGCAAGGTTGGATGTGGCACTTGGTGCCATGGTCTAGCCTTGGGCACTGTGGTAAAGGGTTGGACTTGATGATCTGTGAGGTCTCTTCCAACCTTGGTGATACTGTGATACTGTGATACTGTAACCCCTCTACCTGTATGATTGATGAAGACATTGGACAGCACTGGTCCCAGTACAGACCCCCTGAGGGACACCACTTGTCACCTGCCTCCATCTGGGCATTAGGTGTGAGAGTTAGGGATGCTCCTCCCTGTCTTCCTCGCTGCTGGAGATGGGGAGCTCCCCAAGGGTCTGCCAAACAGATTTCAGCTGTTGGAGCCCTGCTACACTCCTGTGAGCTCTGAGCTAGCCCAACTTCTCATGCTTTGCTGTCTCTCTGCCAAACCCAGAGCCACCTGGGGAGGACAAGAGAAGGGGCTGGAGTTCTCTCACTGCTTGGGCCTACGCAGAAGAGAAGCAGTGAGTGGCACCTGCTCCTAGAAACCTTAATTCAAACAGGTTGCTTAAGCACCCCAAGAAAGACTCCCCAGTTAATTACACTGACTTGTGCTGAGAAGACCATTTCAACCGTGCTGCTGACTCATACCCCAAAACCAATTTACCCAGTGCAAGGCAATTACTGGAGGTTTGCAGCCTTCTGGGAACTTCAGCACTGTTATTTCCCACGGGCTGTTTGCTGCTCTCCAAACTCCTTCCCAAGCAAAGAGGAGCAAAGCAAAGGTGAGCTCATGCTGTCATGCAAGTGGTTGCCAGTTTCAGCTCTTCTGGGCTGTTGGAGGTCCCTCTCCTCCTCTTTAGTCATCAGGAAATGGAAGATGAGACACCACAGGACCCCCACCCCACTGCTGGGCTCCCACCTCAGCTCTTCTTTGCTTACTGGTACAGGAGGAGACCCAGAAAGTGGGGCCAAGACCTTCCTCTAACAACTCTAAGGGCTGTGTTTAAAGCAACTCAAGAGGAATCTGCTCTAGTTGAGGATGTCCCTGCTGACTGCAGTGGGGTCAGACTAGACCTTTAGAGCCCACATCCAACCCAAATCACTCTCAGATTCCATGAATGTGTACTCTGAGCTCTGGTCTTGATCCTCACCTACTAAGTAAGTATCCTGCCATCATCTGGAGGCCCAGTAAGTGATTGCACATGCCCACAGCACTTCTCCAGCTGTGATCTGCCAGATCCCACTCTGTGATCTCTAACTCACTCTGGATTCTCAGGAACTAACCTGCAAAGAAGGTTCCCATATGGCTGCTTTGGGACACCTGACCTGGGACAGAATTGATCACAGGATATTAGTGGATGGAAGGCACCCAAGGAAATCATCCAGTCCAACTCCCCTGCCAGAGCAGGACCACACAATCCAGCTCAGGGCACACAGGAGCACATCCAGACAGGCCTGGAAAGGCTCCACACAAGGAGACTCCACAGCCTCTCTGGGCAGCCTGTGCCAGGGCTCTGGGACCCTTCCAGGCAAGAAGTTCCCCCTTGTGCTGAGCTGGAACCTCCTGTGCTGCAGCTTCCATCCATTGCTGCTTGTCCTGTCCCAGGGAGCAGCGAGCAGAGTCTGTCCCCCTCTCCTGACCCCCTGCCCTCAGGTAGTCATAGACATGGATTAAATCCCCTCTCAGCCTTCTCTTCTCCAGACTAAGCAGCCTCAGGGCCCTCAGCCTCTCCTCAACAGGCAGTGCTGCAGTCCCCTCATCACCCTTGTAGCCCTCCCTTGGACCCTCTCCAGCAGATCCCTGTCCCTCTTCAACTGGGGAGCCCCAAAACTGAAGGCAGTGTTCAAGATGAGGTCTCAGCAGGGCAGAGCAGAGGGGCAGGAGAACCTCCCTGGATCTGCTGGACACACTCTGCTTAATGCACCCCAAAGTCCCATGGGCCTTCCTGGCTACAAGGGCACATTGCTGCCCCATGGTTAACTTGTTATGTGACAGGCAGCACAAAGGAATCCCCAGTTTCCATGTTCTGGTCCCAGATAGAATCACTGTCTTGATCTTTACTCTTTCCTAAGTTCCTCTAGCTTCAGTGCTCAAGTTCACTTGATTTAGACCTCCTGCCTGTAGTGTGGTGAAGAAGATGAAATCTCACCAGCATGGTCACCTCAGCTTGTTCCCCAGAAGCTCTTTATGAGGAGTGGTGGGAAATGAAATATCTCTAAGGCACAATCTCAGCTGGAGGCAGACAGAGGCCAGAAGAACCACATCTGGACCTGCCTTTGCCTCTGTCTTGACCAAGAAGAATGCTTTATCAACCAGCTTGGACACTCAGGTGGCAGATGGCTGATGTCAGCCAATGTAGCTTCTACCCTGGAGTCCATGAACCAGCAGGAAAACCAAGCTGGGGTTGAGAAAGAGGGGTCCAGGAGTTTGGAAAGCCAGGACAAAGATCAGTGCTTGGGTGCTGTGATGGGGACAGCCAGAGAAGGACCTGGACAAGCCAGTCTAGTTTTGCTGTTTGACATGAGGAACAGGAGATTAAGAGTCCTAAAGGATTTCCCTGGGCTTCCAGCTACACTCAGGTTAATACAAGGAGATGTGTTGCTCTGCTCTGGTATAGAACCAGGACCCTGACAGCTGCACTAGGATTTGTTTCTGCTGCACTGTTTACCTGGGGCTAGCTCAGTCCCAGTGCCCTTAGTTCTACACTCTAGAATGGCATTGCCCAGTTTGCTTCTCCCCGAAATGCGTGAAGACCCTTCCACAGTGCAAACCATGGCTTGGCAGGGCAGGCAGCAGGCAGAGCTACCTCCAGAGCACCTCCCAGCAAGACCAAAAACTCCCTGCACCCAGAGGAACAAGCAGCAGGTGGAGATGTCCCTGCTCCTGGGATACATCCTGAGAAGGCACTCGGAGAAGCCAAGCCCAACGTGTTGCTTTCAGAGACAAAGTCCTGAAAACCTGAAAATCTGGGGGAAGGGGAGGCAGAAGGCAAGAGGCAGGAAGGAAAAGGAGGTGATTCCAGTGACCTCTTCGATCTGGTGCCAAATGGCTTCATTTTCAGCTCACACAAAGGAAATCTGGAGGCTGTGAGCGGGGAGGGAGTGACAGATGAGCTGCGGGCGGAGGCCGGCTGCGGAGCTCTGTGGTGCGCTGAAATCTTTGTGAGGAAAACCTCCTCCTCCATTATTAATGAGCCTAATTACTTATTTACAGAGCTCTGCCGAGAGCAGCTCACCAAGTGTGTTAAAAGCTTGTCATTCAAAACACTGATGGGAAAGAAGAAGAGAGAACCAAGGAGGAGCACTGCTGCTGCGGGCCTTGGGCAGGCAGGCAGCGCGTCCAACAGGCAGAGAGCAGTTCCTCCGCTCCTGAAGGACACATCCCAGCTTGGGAAGCACAACATTGCTCCTGACAGGAGCAGGAGCTGCTCTTTAATCTGCACTAAAGAAAGACTGGCCTCTCGAGGACATCAGAGCTGAGTTTCAAATGCTGCACTGATAATTACCTCCTCCTTGCCAGTGCTGCTTCTCTGCTTTTCCTTGCACCACACTTTTGCAGCTCTACTATCCACTATCCACTATCCAATGTTCATTATCCACTATCCACTATCCATCAGCAGGAAAATCCTGACAATGGCTAAAACTCCCAGAATTGGGATGGTGGGGTTGAAAGAGGCCTCTGGAGATCATCCAGTCCAAACCCCCTACTAAAGCAGGGCAACCACAGCAGCTTGCCCACAATGCCCAGAAGGATTTGGAAGCTCTCCACACAAGGAGACTCCACAACCACTTTCCTGGGCAGTCTGGTCCAGGCCTCCAGCACCCTCACAACAAAGAAATTTCTCCTCCTGCTCAGTTGGAACCTCTTGGGTTCCATTCTGTGCCCATTGTCCCTTGTGCTGTGTCTGAGCATCAGTGACAAGAGCCTGGCCCCAGCCTCTCGCCCCCCACAGCCCCTTTGTGTCTTGCTGAGCACTGCTCAGATTCCCTCTGGGGCTGCTCTTCTGCAGGCTCTCAGCCCCAGGGGCTCTCAGCCTTTGTTTCTCGCAGAGCTGCTCCAGGCCCTTCAGCAGCTTTGCAGCCTCTCCTGGACTCTCTCCATCAGCTCTCTGTATCTCTGGGACTCCAGATGTGGCCTCACTAGAACAGAGTAGAAGGGGAGGAGAACCTCTCTTGCCCTGCTGGCCATACTTCTTCATGCACCCCAGGACTCCATTTGCCTTCTTGGCCCCCAGGGTACATCAGTGGTTCATGGTGAACTTGCTGTCCCTCAGCACTCCAAGCTCCTTCACAGAGCTGATTTCCAGTAGCTCACCCTCTCACCAGTCCTGCTGCAGGAGGTTGTTCTTCCCCAGCTGCAGGACCCTACCCTTTCTCTGGCTGAACTCCATGAGGTTCCTCCCCACGCAGCTCTCGGCCTGTCCAGGTGGCGCTGAGTGACAGCACAGCCTGAGGGGTGCTCCAGTTCTGTACCACCAGCAAACTGCCCGAGGGTGCCCTCTGCCCCTTCACACAGGTCACTGGTGAAGATGCTGAACGAGCCTGTAGCCAGTGCTGGAAAGGATCAGTGCATTGAGATGTGCTCCCTCAAAGACTAGAGAACAACCTTGAGGATACCAATCGCCATCTGAGGCACAAAGTACAAACCTCCTGGAACAAGGCCACATTATCTCCTGTCTTTATTCTCCACCCTGTGATATATTTTTAGCATCCTCCCAACACAAAGCTCTTATTTTCTGCTGGCAATCTGGAAAGAGAAAAAGGTTCTGTTGTCTCATCTGAATTGTCCTTTGTCTGGGGTTTGGCTTTCAGGAGCAGACTGTCCCTGCCCCGCATGGCTCCGCATGGAAACGCTGTTGAGACTGGGCTGCCTTGGGCACCTCAGTGGATGCCATCACACCCACCCCATACCACCACAACTCCTTCCCATGCAAGCACAAGCAGGCTGCATGAAAAATCAAGATGGGAGCTCTCCTCCACCCCCTGCCTCTATCAGGGAAGTCTGCACCGACCGAGCGATCCTCTAACAGCATAGGTTGTGCAAGTGAAGCTTGCTCTGGAGAGAGCTCTCACACTGGCTGGGGTTGTTCAGCCTGGAGAAAAGGAGGCTGGAGGGAGACCTTCTGGCTCACTGCAGCTCCCTCACAAAAGGCTGGAGTCAGGTGAAGGTTGGTCCCTTTTCTCAAGCCACAAGTGATAGGACAAGAGAATATGGCCTCAAGTTGCATCTGAGGAGGTTTATGTTTGACACAAGCAACAATTTCTTTATGGAAAGGATTGCCAAGGCCTGGACCAGGCTGCCCAGGGAGGGCAGTGGTGTGTAGCTGTGGTGCTAAGGGACATGGTTCAGTGGTGAGCTGCCAGTGCTGGGTCAATGGTTAGACTGGATGATCTTAAACCTCTCTTCCAACCAAAAGATCCAATGGTCTATGATCTAACAACCAACTGCAGGATCACAAGATGTTAGGGGTTGGAAGAGACCCAAAGAGATTGAATCATAGAATCAACCAGGTCGAAAGTGACCTCCAAGCTCATCTAGTCCAACCTAGCACCCAGACCATGGCACTAAGTGCCCCAGCCAGGCTTTGCTTCAACACCTCCAGGCACAGCCACTCCACCACCTCCCTGGGCAGCCCATTCCAATGCCAATCACTCTCTCTGCCAGGAACTTCCTCCTAACATCCAGCCTGAATCTGTCCTAACACAGCTTGACCCTTGCTCTGTTGCTGGTTACCTGGCAGCAGAGCCCAACCCCACCTGACTACAGCCTCCCTGCAGGCAGCTGCAGGCAGCAATCAGCTCTGCCCTCAGCCTCCTCTGCTGCAGGCTGCACCCTCCCAGCTCCCTCAGCCTCTCCTCACAGGGCTGTGCTCCAGGCCCCTCCCCAGCCTTGCTGCCCTGCTCTCAACACCTTCCAGCACCACAACAGCTCTCTGCAATGCAGGAGCCCAGAGCTGGACACAGCACTGCAGGGGTGGCCTGAGCAGTGCTGAGCACAGGAGCACAAGAACCTCCCTTGTCCTGCTGCCCACACTGCTCCTGAGCCAGCCCAGGATGCCATTGGCTCTGCTGCCCACCTGGGCACTGCTGCCTCCTCTGCAGCTGCTCTCTCACAGCACCCCCAGGGCCCTCTCTGCCTGCCTGCTCTCAGCCACTCTGGCCCCAGCCTGCAGTGCTGCTTGGGCTTGCTGTGGCCAAAGTGCACAACCTGCCCTTGGCCTTCTTCACTCTCATCCCCTTGGCCTCTGCCCACCCATCCAGCCTGGCCAGGTCCCTCTGCAGGGCTCTCCTACCTTCCAACAGATCAACACCTGCTCCTAGCTTGGTGTCATCTGCAAACTCACTTTTGCTGGACTCAATCCCCTGCTCCAGATCATCAGTGAAGACATTGAACAGGACTGTGCCAGCACTGGTCCCTGGGGCACAGCACCAGTGCCAGCTGCCAGCTGACTGTGGCACCATTCACCACCGCTCTCTGGGCCCTGCCCTCCAGCCAGTTCCTGACCCATCTCAGAGTCAATCTGTCTAAGCCAGGAGATGCCAGCTGTGCCAGGAGTTGCTGGTGGCAGACAGTGTCAAAGGCTTTGAAGTCCAGGCAGATTAGGAGAAGAGAGGAGGAATTCCCTCTGCCACACTAAAAGTCCTTCAAATTGCGAAGGAAGGAAGGAAGGAAGGAAGGAAGGAAGGAAGGAAGGAAGGAAGGAAGGAAGGAAGGAAGGAAGGAAGGAAGGAAGGAAGGAAGGAAGGAAGGAAGGAAGGAAGGAAGGAAGGAAGGAAGGAAGGAAGGAAGGAAGGAAGGAAGGAAGGAAGGAAGGAAGGAAGGAAGGAAGGAAGGAGCAAAACAGCCCAAGGAAGTGAGAAACCTACCAGCAAAGAGCATCCTTCCTGTTAGCATCTCGGCCAGGATGCAGCCTGCTGCCCACATGTCGATGGCTTTGGTGTAGTTGTTTGGCGAGAGCAGGAGGCGAGGGGAGCGGTACCACTTTGTTACCAAGCCTTCAGAGAGGTAACCCTGAAAAAAGCAGAGGCAGAGATGTCAGAAAACCCTGAGAGAAACCTCCTCTGCTCCTCCTTGATCAGCCCTTGCTGCCCACCGTGGCCCCACCATCAGATCCTGCAAGGGAGCTGCACCAGGGACAGGCTGCAGTTGTCTGTCCTGTGGAAGCAAAGAGATGAGGCACACCACTGGAAACAGAGGCGCTTTGGTGCTGCAGGAGGCAAAGCATTTGCTGCTTACCCCTTCTCTCCCAAAAAAAAAGCAACCCAAATCCAAACTTGCTTGCTGTTTGACACCTTGGTATCCTGGCCTGGATCAGGAAGAGCATGGCCAGCAGGAGCAGGCTGTGCAGGGGCTGTGTGATCCCTGCTCCCAGAGCTGTCACATAGTCACCATCACGGAAAGGTGGTGGGAGCACAGCCCGGTGAGAAGTGGCTGAGGGAGCTGGGGGGGTGCAGCCTGCAGCAGAGGAGGCTGAGGGCAGAGCTGATTGCTGCCTGCAGCTGCCTGCAGGGAGGCTGTAGTCAGGTGGGGTTGGGCTCTGCTGCCAGGTAACCAGCAACAGAAGAAGGGGACACAGCCTCAAGCTGTGCCAGGACAGGGTCAGGCTGGAGGTTAGGCAGAAGTTGTTCCCAGCAAGAGTGATTGGCATTGGATGGGCTGCCTGGGAAGGTGGTAGAGTCCCCATCCCTGGAGGTGTTTGAAAGGAGGCTGCATGAGGCACTTAGTGCCATGGGTTAGTGAAGGTGTTAGGGGATAGGTTGGACTCGATGATCTCAGAGGTCTTTTCCAACCTGGTTAATGCTGTGAGTGAAGCATCTTCTGTGAAGGACAGATGGCTTTAATAGCACAGATTTGCAGATCATACCTGCAGAAGTTATTTCAGGTCACTGTTAGAGGACTTGGGTGTGTTACATAAATTCCAGCTCCACCATCTGGCACATTTTGGAAGATAAGTTCACTTTATTGAAGTAGTCTGCTGAGCTTGCAGCTATAACACCAGTGTGTGAAGCTTAGGTCAGGGACCTCTGCACATCATCCAGCCCAGCCCCTTGGCTCAAGCAGGGCAACCACAGCAGCTTGTCCAGAATCACAATGGCCAGAGGAGGTTGGAGGGAGACTCCACAACCTCTCTAGGCAGCCTGCTCCAGGCTTCCAGCACCCTCACAACAAAGAAGCTTCTCCTTGTGGTCAGGTGGAAGACATGTCCCTCCATGGCTCCCTGAACTGCTGGTTACATCAAGCTACAAGGAGTTGGCAATGAAAGAGGAATGGAAGGGGAAAAGGGAAGAAGAGGGGAAAGGGGAGAAGAGGAAAAAGGAGAGAAGAGGGAAAAGGGAAGAAGAGGAAAAGAAGAAGATGTGAAAAAGGGGAAGAAGAGGAAAAAGGGAAGAAGAAGAAGAAAATGGGAAGAAGAGGAAAAAGAGAAGAAGAGGAAAAGAGGAAGAGGAGGGAAAAGGGAAGAGGAGAAGGGGAAGAAGAGGAGAAGGGGAAGAAGAGGGGAAAGGGAAGAAGAGGAAAAGGAGAAGAATCATAGAATCAACCAGGTTGGAAGAGACCTCCAAGCTCATCCAGTCTAATCACCCAGCTCTATCCAATCAACCAGACCATGGCACTAAGTGCCTCACCCAGGTTTTTCTTGAACAACTCTAAGGATGGCAACTCTACCACCTCCCTGGGCAGCTGGAAGAAGAGGGAAAAGGGAATGAGAGGGAAAAGGGGGAAAGAGGGTAAAGGGGGAAAAGGTGTGGGGGGAAAGGGGGAGATAGGGGTGGACAAAGAGGAGAATATGGGGGGAAGAGGCAGCTGCCCAGAGAGGTTGTGGAGTCTCCTTCTCTGGAGGCTTCCAAACCCTGCCTGGATGCATTCCTGTGTGCACTACCCTGAGTGATGCTGCTCTGGCAGGGAGGTTGGGCTGGATGAGCTCTGGAGGTCCTTTCCAGCCACTAAGGTCCTGTCATTCTGTAAACCTCTCCTGGGGCAGCTTAAGGTCATTTTCTCTTGTTGCTTGGCAGAAAAGCCCAACCCCCACCTGGCTGAAACCTCCTCTCAGGGAGCTGTACAGAGCCAGAAGGTCTCCCCTCAGACTCCTTTTCTTCAGTCTGAACACCCCCAGCTCCCTCAGCTGCTCCTCCACAGGCCTGTGCTCCAGACCCTTCCCCAGCTTTGCTGCCATCCTCTGCACACACTCCAGCATCTCCTTGCCCTTCCTGGAGTGAAGGGCCCATAGCTGATCCCAGGACTCAGGGAGTTTCCTCACCAGTGCAAAGCAGTGGGTAACAACCTCTTTGCCCTGCTCCTGCTGGCCACACCACTGCTGATCCAAGGCCACATGCTGGTGGCCTTCTTGCCCACCTGGACACACACTTGATCATCTTCAAATAGCTGTAGACCAACACCCCCAGGTCCTTTTCCACTGGGCAGTCTCCAGCCACTCTGCCCCAATCCTGGACCATTCATGGAGCTGTTGTGACCCAGCTGCAGGGGCTGTTAATTGGCCTTGTTGAACCTCACCTGGCTGACCTTGGCCCATTGATCCAGCCTGTCCAGATCTCTCTGCAGAGCCTCCCTACCCTCAAACAGATCAACAGAACGAATCACAGAACACATTGGGTTGGAAGGGACCTTTTAAGGTAAGTAAAGCAGGATAATCAATGCTCCTACCCAAGTTGGTGCCACCAAGTGCCCTCACAGCACCCTATGGGACAAAGACCAAACACTGTTGTCTCTTTGGACCATAGCCCTCCTGCTTCTAAAACTCCCCATGGAGATTTAACCCAGAGAGTGGTGGTGAATGGTGCCACATCCAGTTGGCAGCTGGCACCAGTGGTGTGCCCCAAGGATCAGTGCTGGGCACAGTCCTGTTCAATATCTTTACTGATGATCTGGAGCAGGGGATTGAGTCCAGCATCAGTAAATTTGCAGCTGGCACCAAGCTGGGAGCAGCGGTGGAGCTGTTGGAGGGTAGGAGAGCCCTGCAGAGGGACCTGGCCAGGCTGGATGGGTGGGCAGAGGCCAATGGGATGAGATTGAACAAGGCCAAGGGCAGGGTTCTGCACTTTGGCCACAACAACCCCAAGCAGCACTGCAGGCTGGGGACAGAGTGGCTGAGAGCAGCCAGAAGGAAAGAGACCTGGGGGTACTGGTAGATAGTAGCTGAAGATGAGGCAGCAGTGTGCCCAGGTGGCCAAGAGAGCCAATGGCATCCTGGCCTGCATCAGGAACAGTGTGGCCAGTAGGACAAGGGAGGTTCTTGTGCCCCTGTACTCAGCACTGGTCAGGCCACACCTTGAGTGCTGTGTCCAGTTCTGGGCTCCTCCATGGCAGAGAGATGTTGAGGTGCTGGAATGTGTCCAGAGAAGGGCAACAAAGCTGGTGAGGGGCCTGGAGCACAAATCCTATGAGGAGAGGCTGAGGGAGCTGGGGGTGTGCAGCCTGCAGAAGAGGAGGCTCAGGGCAGAGCTGATTGCTGCCTGCAGCTGCCTGCAGGGAGGCTGTAGCCAGGTGGGGTTGGGCTCTTCTGCCAGGCAACCAGGGACAGAACAAGGGGACACAGTCTCAAGCTGTGCCAGGGGAGGTCTAGGATGGATGTTAGGAGGAAGTTGTTGGCAGAGAGAGTGATTGGCATTGGAATGGGCTGCCCAGGGAGGTGGTGGAGTCGCTGTCCCTGGAGGTATTCAAGAAAAATCTGGATGAGGCACTTAGTGCCATGGTCTGGTTGACTGGATAGGGCTGGGTGCTAGGTTGGACTGGATGATCTTGGAGGTCTCTTCCAACCTGCTTGATTCTATGATTCTATGATTTAGTTCTGAACCCAACTGCCAAGCACTCAGCCACTCCCACTGGCATGAAGAAGATGCCTTCAAGGCTGTAAATAAGGCTGGCATCAGCAGGGATGTCCCAACACCCTTGGCCAAGCTCCAGACGTGTGGTTGCCACACTGATGTTGGACAGGAAGAGTCATTTCATCAGGATAACTCTGGAATCTCCCCCTCTGTATTAAATACAATCCAAGAGCAGAGCGAGGTAGATTGGAACACAGTAGAAGAGGCAAAATAAAATGGAATTACAGCCTCAAATTTGATTTAAATGAAACATTTGGAGGGTATCAAAATGCAACAGGAGCATAAAAACCTGAGTAAAAATCTCCACCCTAAGTGATATCATTCCATAAACTGCTTTCAGCTGCAATACAATCACAACTTTCCCATCAGAAATGATGCAATCAGGTTGTCAGTTTTCTTCTAGTTCTCATTCCTAATCCCTTTTATGTTGCACTTTACTGCTCATGATGAAATGGACCAAAGATGCTACAAGGCTCTTTATGTTCCTAGTTTCTAAGGAAATAAACCTTAGGGGGGTTAGTGATCCAGGGCAGTTCCTGGATGGAGTGGTTTTTATTTCCTCCCCCTTTCCCAGCAAAGGAAGGTCACATTCCCTCCAGATTCAAAGTCCAGCTCAGATGATTCTCCTCCCTGAAGCAAGGTGGATTTGAGTAACCTCACCTTCCCCTGCCATGTGAGGTTGCTGGTGGTAATTAACCAGCAGCAGTTCTCATTGTCCTTCCCCTTTCTGTCACCCATCACCATGCATGTGTCTGTCACCTCCCTGGTTTCATAACCCAGGTCACAGGGTCACCTACAGCCAAGCCTTTGGAAAGGAGCAACCTACAGCTCCTCTCCATCCGACTGAGCTGTGGACCATACACCCAGAGGAGGTTATTCTTCCCTTGTACTCAACACACCTCAAGTGCTGTGTCCAGTTCTGGGCTCCTCCATTGCAGAGAGATGTTGAGATGCTGGAAGGTGCCCAGTGCAGGGCAGCAAGGCTGGGGAGGGGCCTGGAGCACAGCCCTGTGAGGAGAGGCTGAGGGAGCTGGGGGGGTGCAGCCTGCAGCAGAGGAGGCTGAGGGCAGAGCTGATTGCTGCCTGCAGCTGCCTGCAGGGAGGCTGTAGCCAGGTTGGGCTCTTCTCCCAGGCAACCAGCAACGGAACAAGGGGAGACACGGCCTCAAGATGTGCCAGGGCAGGTTCAGACTGGATGTCAGGAGGAATTGTTGGCAGAGAGAGTGATTGGCATTGGAATGGGCTGCCCAGGGAGATGGTGGAGGCATCATCTCAGGAGGAGTTCAAGCCAAGCCTGGCTGGGGCACTTAGTGCCATGGTCTGGTTGATTGGGCAGGGCTGGGTACTAGGTTGGGCTGGGTGAGCTTGGAGCTCTCTGACAACCTGCTTGAGTCTATGATTCTATGATTCCCATGGCACTCCACTGCTGGGCACTGAGTTATCCCTCCTCTTCCACCTGAAAGTGCTCAAGTCCATAGGACCCAATGAGTGCTGAGGGAACTGGCAGATGAGGTTGCTAAACCTCTCTCTATTCTGTTCCAAATGTCCTGGCAGTCTGGTGCAGTCCCCACTGACTGGAAAAAGGGAAACATAACCCCTATTTGCAAAACGGGTAGGAAGGAGGAGCCAGGGAACTCCAGGCCAGTCAGGCTCACTTCTGTGCCCAGTAAGATCATGGAGCAGATCCTCCTGGAGGCATTGCTGAGACAGGAGAATAGCAAAGAGGTGATTTGGTCCAATCATCACGGCTGTACCAAGGGCAAATTCTGCCTGACATCCCTGGTGGCCTTCTATGAACAGGTCACAGCATGAATAGATGAGGGGAGAGCAACTGAATGCATTGAGCTGGCCCTGAGCAAGGCCTTTGGCAGTGTCCCACACCACATCCAGGTCTCCCAGCTGGTGGCACAGGGGTTAGAGGGGTGGGGACCACTGGATGGGTACAGAACTGGCTTGGTGGCAGCACCCAAGGAGTGGCTGTCAATGGCTCCATGGCCAAGTGCAGGCAGTGACAAGCAGGGTCCAACAGGGATCAGTCTGGGACCAGGCTTGTTCAACCTCCTTGTGGGTGCCATGGGCAGAGGCAGTGAGTGCAGCCTCAGCAGGTTTGCTGCCCACACCAAGCTGTGTGGTGCAGCAGCCAGGCTGGAGGGCAGGATCCATCCAGAGGGAGCTGCACAGGCTGCAGAGGTGGGCACAAGCCAAGCTCAGGAGGTGCAACAAGAGCAAGGGCAAGGTCCTGCAGCTGGCTAGAGGCAATGCCAAGCACAGATCCAGGCTGGGCAGGGACTGGCTGGAGAGCAGCCCTGAGGAGAGGCACTTGGGGGTGCTGGGGGAGGAGAAGCTCAGCAGCAGCCAGCAGTGTGCACTTGCAGCCCAGAGAGCCAAGCAGAGCCTGGGCTGCAGCAGCAGCAGTGTGGCCAGCAGGGCCAGGGAGGGGATTCTGCCCCTCTCCTCTGCTCTGCTGAGAGCCCACCTGGAGTCCTGCATCCAGCTGTGGAGCCCCTGGGACAAGAGGGCTGTGGAGATGCTGGCAGGGGTCCAGAGCAGGGCCAGGAGGATGCTCAGAGGCTGCAGCAGCTCTGCTGTGAGCACAGCCTGAAAGAGTTGGGGCTGTGCAGGCTGCAGCAGAGGAGGCTCCCAGGGGACCTTCTTGTGGCCTGCCAGGATCTGAAGGGGGCTCCAGAAAAGCTGGGGAGGGACTTTTGAGGGTGTGAGGGAGTGGCAGGAGTGGGGGGAATGGAGCAAAGCTGGAGGTGGGGAGAGTGAGGCTGGAGGTGAGGAGGAAGTTGTTGGTGATGAGAGTGGTGAGAGGCTGGGATGGGTTGCCCAGGGAGGGGGTTGAGGCCCCATGGCTGGAGGTGTTTCAGGCCAGGCTGTGTGAGGCTGTGTGCAGCCTGCTCTAGGGTAGGGTGTCCCTGGGCATGGCAGGGGGTTGGAACTGGCTGCTCCTTGTGGTGCCTTCCAGCCCTGACTGGTTCTATGATTCTAGGTGAGGTTATCTGGGGCTGTGAGCAACCTGCTCTAGTTGCAGGTGTCCCTGATGAATGCAAGTGGGTTGGAGTAGGTGAACATGAAAGGTCCCTTCCAACTCAAACCACTCTGATTCTTTTCTGATACCAGAAAGACCTGAAGGAAGGTTTGAAAAACAAATTTTCCTGACCTAGACTGAGGTCCTCCAGGAGGAGAGGCTGCAGGTCCTTCCCAGTACTGAAAGGCTTGTCCAGTCTCCACACCTACATCTTTCTGCTTCCCTAGCATCAAAAGAGTCCAGATCTGCTTTTTCTATACCATCTGGAGGAAGTTCAGCATGGGGAAGAGAAGGCTTCAAGGAGACCTTCTGGTGGCCTTTCAGTGCTTAAAGGAGCTTCAGAGAAAGCTGGGGTCAGAGTTTTTCTCAAGGGCTGTTGTTCCAGGCCAAGAGGTGATGATTTGAACTGAAAGAGGGAGGTTGAGAGTGGAGAGAAGGGAGAAATGTTTGAGACTGAGGGTGGTGAGAGCCTATGCCAGGCTGCCCAGAGAGCTGGGAGCTGTCCCATGGCTGGCAGCACTGCAGGGGAGGTTGTTTGGGCCTCTGAGCAACCTGAGTTGCAGAAAGTCCCTGCTGAGTGCAGGGGGTTGACTGGATGAGCTTTGAAGGTCCCTTATAACTCAAAGCCTTCTGTCATTCCATGAAGTAGGTCCTGTAGGTTGTCAGGTCCTACGGAAAAGTATCACAGAATGCAGAACCACAGTGTTAACCAGGCTGGAAAAGACCTCTGAGATCTTTGAGTCCAACCTGTCCCCTAACAGCTTCTGATTCACTGACCCATGGCACTGAGTGCCTCATGCAGCCTCCTCTCAGACACCTTCAGGGATGGGCACTCCACTACCTCCCTGGGCAGCCCATCCCAGTGCCAATCACTCTTGCTGGGAACAACTTCTGCCTGACAGCCAGCCTGAACCTGCCCTGGTACAGCTTGAGGCTGTGTCCCCTTCTTCTGTTGATGAGTGCCTGGCAGCAGAGCCCAACCCCACCTGGCTACAGCCTTCCTGCAGTCAGCAATGAGCTCTGCCCTCAGCCTCCTCTGCTGCAGGCTGCACCCTCCCAGCTCTCTCAGCCTCTCCTCACAGGGCTGTGCTCCAGGCCCCTCCCCAGCCTTGCTGCCCTGCTCTCAACACCTTCCAGCACCTCAGCAGCTCTCTGCAATGCAGGAGCCCAGAACTGGACACAGCACTGCAGGGGTGGCCTGAGCAGTGCTGAGCACAGAGGCACAAGAACCTCCCTTGTCCTTCTGGCTGCACTCTTCCTGATTCAGGCCAGGATGCCATTGGCCTTCCTGGCCCCCTGGGCATACTGCTGCCTCCTGTTCAGCTGCCAACCAGTCCCCCCAGCTCCCCTAGCCACTTCTCACAGGGCTGTGCTCCCACAACCTTTCTGTGATGGTGATTACATTACAGCTCTGAGAGCAGGGATCACACAGTCATTGGCACAGTCATGGGACCCACCCAAACCTGGCCTGGGCATAGGCTCATGGTGCCAAGGCTTAGACAAGGGTAGCAGTCATGTGAGGACGAAGACCTGAAGCACTTCCATCACCTGTGCAAGGCACAGGCCTTAAGCATGAGAATTTCACCACTGACAGAGATTCAAGCAGACAGAAAGAGCAAGAGCAGAAGCATGTTAATTAATTAAGTTCCAGCTGAGGTGGAAATGTGCACCTTCACAAGGAATGTTTTGTGGACTCAGCAGAGCCCTCTCTGAGACGAGCCACTGCAGGAATCACTTCAAACCCCACTGTAACAGAGTCAATTTAAAATCAGAAACAGTTTCAAGCCCAAGGCTTGCTCTCCAGACATCTCATGATGGTTCTTTAGTGATTTTTCAAGCAGCATTTTCCTGCTTCTCCTGCAGCTCAGGCAATCTACGAAGGTGATGAATGCACCACAAGCAGCAAGTTGCTTCAAACAGCACAGCAAGGAAACTGGAAAGGAAACTAAAATGAAGGCTTCCCTGATCTTTGCATAGAAGTTGTGTGTTTGCAACACCAGAAGGAGAAACAGCTGTGGGCAGGGGCCTGCTGCATCCTGGTGTCACAGTGGTCATAATACACTGAACCTCCTGCTGCACAGGAGGAGCCACTGCTCAAGGTGTGGCCTGATCAGTGCTGAGTACAGGGAAGAATAACCTTCCTTGTTTGGGCTGCATGGTTTGTAGTAGGTGGGACATTTGGTGTTCACCCCTAGATGTGCCTTTGGTCCTCCCAGATCCAGGGAGCAGCTCTGGGTTTGGGTGATGGCTGCTTTGGAGCACTGGTGAGTTTTGCCATGCTCCCCAAGATGCTGCTATACCAGGAGCAGGGAAGTCCTTCTGCCCTGTGCTCAGCACTGCTCAGGCCACCCCTGCAGTGCTGTGTCCAGCTCTGGGTTCCTCCATTGCAGAGAGCTGCTGAGGTGCTGGAAGGTGTTGAGAGCAGGGCAGCAAGGCTGGGGAGGGGCCTGGAGCAGAGCCCTGTGAGGAGAGGCTGAGGGAGCTGGGGGGGTGCAGCCTGCAGCAGAGGAGGCTCAGGGCAGAGCTCATTGCTGTCTGCAGTTGTCAGGCACCCAGCAACAGAAGAAGGGGACACAGTCCCAAGTTGTGCCAGGGCAGGTTCAGGCTGGATGTGAGGAGGACGTGTTTCCCAGAGAGAGTGATTGGCATTGGAATGGGCTGCCCAGGGAGGTAGTGGAATTGGGGTCCTTGGAGGTGTTGAAGCCAAGCCTGGCTGGGGCACTTAGTGCCATGGTCTGGTTGGTTGGCCAGGGCTGGGTGCTAGGCTGGGCTGGATGAGCTTGGAGCTCTCTTCCAGCCTGGCTGATTCTATGCTTCCATGATCCCTTCAGATGTTATAAGGCAGCTCTAAGGTCCTGGACATTCCAAGCACACAGATGCTCCCGTGATGCTCTTGCCACATGGAGAAAGAGATTCTAGCAGCAAACTCTCATCAAACAGTAGCAGAAATGCAGGCAAAGCTGCTCTGCTTTGAAGCTGGTGAGGGCCAGCATCCCACTGTGGTCCAGCTCTCTCCCAGAGCTGTAGAGCTCTCCTTTTCCCCACCAAATTACCCTAATTAAAAGGTTGCCTGCTGTAAGCCATGCAAACAAGGCACAGGCCAATCCAGGGCTGTTCTGTACATACACTTCCAAGATGTATTTAAAACCCTGCTCACAGCCTGCCACGGTTCTTATTTGCCATTTTAACAGCAGGATGGTTTGGGAGTCAGGAACCATTGGGTCAGAAGAACTGTGACCTTTCAGCCACACACACCCTGCAGTGCTCATCAGCAGGGCCAAGCCATCAGCACAAACATATTCCAGATACTAAACTTCCTACAGGGAAAAAAATCCAAGTGCTTAATACAACTCTTCCCCACCACAAAGGTTTGCAAGAGAACATTACAGCATCACAGAATCCCAGCATGGTGAGGGGCTGGAAGGGAGCTCTGCAGGTCACCCAGTCCACCCCCCGCTGTGCTCAAGCAGGGCACCCACAGCAGCTTGCCCAGCAGCACAATAGCCAGGAGGGGCTGGAAGCTCTCCACACAAGGAGGCTCCACAACCTCTCTGGGCAGCCTCCTCCAGCCCCCCAGCACCCTTACAACACACAACCTTCTCCTTCTGCTCAGATGGAACCTCCTGGGTTCCACTTTGTGCCCATCGACCCTGGAGCTGTCCCTGGGCACCAATGAGCAGAGCCTGGCCCCAGCCCCTTGCCCCCCACAGCTCCTTTATCTCTTGCTGAGCATTGCTCAGCACTCTCTGGGGCTGCTCTGCTGCAGGCTCTCAGCCTCAGGGGCTCTTAGCCTTTGCTCCTCACAGAGCTGCTTCAGGCCCCTCAGCAGCTTTGTAGCCTCTGGTGGATTCTCTCCAGTAGCTCCCTGTCTCTCTTGAACTGGGAAGCCCAGAACTAGACATAATTCTCCAGATGTGGCCTCCAGAGCAATGTAGAGGAGAGGGAGGTTTGGATTTACTGACTGTTTTACATCCATTAATCACCTAGGGAGCAGGATGTCATTTGCTTTTGAGCAGCATGTCCTGGTAGGACCAAATTTGGGGTGTAAGGATCCCTGTTCTGCTCCATGATGGTCAGCAGTGGGGCAAAGTACAAAAGTGAACCTGCTTTTTTGGAAGAAAAAGAGCAGGAAATCAAAGGTGGGACTGACCCAAGCCTCATGCAACCCCCTTGTCCTGCCTCTGCCTTTGCAGTGCCCATCACTCAGCTTTGGCACACTGAGTCCTCCCCATGGCCAGAAGCTACAAGCCACTGACATGATTTGTGGTGTTGGCTGCTCACTGAAGGGTTGCTATTTTCAGCTCTGCTCTGGAGCTGTGTCCAGCTCCCTGCAAACAGTCCTGGCTTTTTGTGCTGGTGCTCCAAACTCAAGCCCTGGGAGGATGCTCACACCAGGGCATCTTGGGCATAGGGAGAAACTTCTTGACTGGAAAGGTTCTCAGACACTGGAACCAGCTTCCCAAGAAGGTGATTGAATCCTCATCCCTGGAGGTGTTTCAAGGAGGTACAGATGTCCTGAGGGATGTGGTGGGGGCGGGGGCAAGGGCTGGAGTTCAAGCCCTACAAGGAGCAGGTGAGAGAGCTGGGGGTGTTCAGCCTGGAGAAGAGGAGGCTCAGAGCAGACCTTATTCTTTCTTAGGAACAAGTTCTGCACCATGAGAGTGGTGGAACACTACAACAGATTGTCCAGTGAGAGATAGTGGGGAGCCCATCCCTGGAGATATTTGAGGTCAGGCTCCACAAGACTCTGAGCAACTTGATCTAGTGGACTGCTGACCCCAGGGTGGTGTTAGACTGGATGACCTTTGCAGTCCCCTTCCAACCCAAACCATTCTATGATTCTCTCTACAGCTACCTGCAGGGAGGCTGTAGCCAGGTGGGGTTGGGCTCTTCTCCCAAGCACCCAGGGACAGAACAAGAGGACACAGCCACAAGCTGTGCCAGGGCAGGTTAGGCTGGAGGTTAGGCAGAAGTTGCTCCCAGCAAGACTGATTGGCATAGGATGGGCTGCCTGGGGAGGTGGTGGATGCCCATCCCTGGAGGTGTTTGAGAGGAGGCTGCATGAGGCACCCAGTGCCATGGGTTAGTGAATCAGAAGGTGTTAGGTGATAGGTTGGACTCCATCATCTGAAAGGTCTTTTCCAACCTGGTTAATGCTGTGATTCTGTGGTTTAGCACCAGCCTTGGCAGAGTGACAGAATGGCTCCAGTCAATGATCTGAGACACCTGGATCCTCACAAGTCTATGGGATCAGATGGGTCCATCCTAGGGTGCTGAGAGAGCTGGCAGCTGAGCTGGCCAAGCCACTCTCCATCATTTATCAGCAGTCCTGGCTCAATGGAGAGGTCCCTGGAGGCTGGAAGCTGCCAATGTGATACCCATCCACAGGAAGGGTCAGGAGGAGGAATGGGGAAATGACAGAGCTGTCAGCCTGAGCTCAGTGCCAGGCAAGGTGATGGAGCAGAGCATCCTGAGTGCCATCACACAGCACCTACAGGACGGCCAAGGGATCAGGCCCAGCCAGCAGGGGTTTAGGAAGGGCAGGTCCTGTCTCACCAACCTGAGCTCCTTTCATGATCAGGTTCCTGCCTGGTGAGTGTGGGGCAGGCTGTGGATGGAGTCTGCCTGGACTGCAGCTTTGACACTAGGCCACAAGAAGCTCCTTACACAGCTGGCAGATCCTGGCTTGGACAGATTGACTCTGAGATGGGTCAGAAACTGGCTGGAGGGCAGGGCCCAGAGAGTGGTGGTGAATGGTGCCACAGTCAGCTGGCAGCTGGCACTGGTGCTGTGCCCCAGGGATCAGTGCTGGGCACAGTCCTGCTCAGTGTCTTCACTGATGATCTGGAGCAGGGCATTGAGTCCAGCAGCAGTGAGTTTGCAGCTGGCACCAAGCTAGGAGCAGCTGTGGAGCTGTTGCAGGGGAGCAGAGCCCTGCACAGGGACCTGGCCAGGCTGCATGGGTGGGCAGAGGCCAAGGGCATGAGACTGAACAAGGCCAAGGGCAGGTTGAGCACTTTGGCCACAGCAAGCCCAAGCAGCACTGCAGGCTGGGGCCAGAGTGGCTGAGAGCAGGCAGGCAGAGAGGGCCCTGGGGGTGCTGTGAGAGAGCAGCTGCAGAGGAGGCAGCAGTGCCCAGGTGGGCAGCAGAGCCAATGGCATCCTGGGCTGGCTCAGGAGCAGTGTGGGCAGCAGCACCAGGGAGGTTCTTGTGCCCCTGTGCTCAGCACTGCTCAGGCCACCCCTGCAGTGCTGTGTCCAGCTCTGGGCTCCTGCATTGCAGAGAGCTGCTGAGGTGCTGGAAGGTGTTGAGAGCAGGGCAGAAAGGCTGGGGAGGGGCCTGGAGCACAGCCCTGTGAGGAGAGGCTGAGGGAGCTGGGGGGGTGCAGCCTGCAGCAGAGGAGGCTGAGGGCAGAGCTGATTGCTGCCTGCAGCTGCCTGCAGGGAGGCTGTAGCCAGGTGGGGTTGGGCTCTTCTCCCAGGCAACCAGCAATAGAACATGAGGACACAGTCTCAAGTTTTGCTGGGGGAGGTCTAGGCTGGATGTTAGAAGGAAGTTGTTGGCAGAGAGAGTGATTGGCATTGGAATAGGCTGCCCAGGGAGGTCGTGGAGTGGCTGTGCCTGGAGGTGTTGAAGCTAAGCCTGGCTGGGGTGCTTAGTGCCATGGTCTGGTTGACTGGATAGGGCTGGGTGCTAGGTTGGATTGGATGAGCTTGGAATCTCTTCCAACCTGCTTGAATCTATCTTTTCCAAGCAAAATGACTCTGTGATGCTGTGATCTTGCACAGCTGAGCCCCAGCATGGCTTTGCAGCCCTGGCTATCCTCCTGACAGCTCTTTCCCTCTGTGCTGCCTGTTAATGTGATGGAGATGCTTTCTATATTCATGCAGCACTGCCTTCTTTGCAGAGGTCTCCTCCAGGAGCCTTATCCCTTGGGATAAGCCTCTAAAGGGAGTTGACCTTAAAACCACCAAACCACACACTTAAAAAGCCAGGAGCCTCCTCCTGAGCTGAGTTATAAATAACTGGTGAGGAAAGGAGCACAGGAGGGCCAGGCAGCAATGAGAGCACCCCACGGTCCCTCCTCAGTTGGCCCTTCTTTCTTTTCCCCAGGCATTGCTTCTCCCCAGATCCCAGACTCAAAACCAGAACAGGGCTCAGCTTCAGGACTACAACCATCCTTTTTCCCTCTTCCCTTCACTGCTCCCCCACACAAAGCAATGGTGCCCAAATTAGAGACACACTGGGCAGAAACCCACTCAAAGAGGGCACTTAAAAACCTCAGCACAGGTGCACCAGCAGGTCCACTGGGACACAGAACTCATCCCCACAAACAGCCAGCTGAAGAAAATAGATTTTTTTTTAGCTCTTTGCAATACCAGAGAGTGACTTCAACCAGAAGCCAGACTGTATCATGTCTACTGGTGCAGACCACATGATACTTTGCTTTCTCCCAGGAATACATGGATCCATGAGCTGATGAAGCTTCCACCATGCTCCTCCACTGCTCAAAAGCTCCAGCCTGGAAGGCAACTTGCATGAAACATCTACAGCTCCCTTCAAAACCCATTAGCATCAGGACTGTGTGTTAGGGAGACTTCCCACCCATTCCCCTTTGTCTCCTTCCCACCCTGCCTGCCTGCACAGCCACTGCTCCCACCAGTAAAGCCACCATCAGATGCTCCCACCTCCAACCTTTCTTTCTTCAGGGCCAGGAAGAGTCCCCAGCAGCCCCACCAGGGTGGCTGTGAGGTGTGACCCTTTATGAAGGAGGCCATGGAGGGGTCCCTAATTCCTTGTTAGAAAGCATCTCTTAGGAGGGAGTTTGAGCTCTCCTTAGACAGATCACAGAATAATCAAACAGTTTGGGATGCAGGGGACCTTCAAAGGTCATCTTGTCCAACCCCTCTGCAGCCAGCAGGGACAACTCCAACAAGATCAGGTTGCTCAAGGCCCCATCAGGTTTGAACATGAATGTCCCTAGGGATGGGGCCTCCATCACATCTCTGGGAAACCTGTTCCAAAGTTTCACTATGCTCATCATGAAGAAGTCCCTTCCCAGTGTCCAGTGAGGAGAAGCAGGTGACAGCAGTGGGAGAGGAAAACTGATCCAGGCCTCCCAAAGACAGGACAGATTTCCTCTTCTCAAGGCCAGGAATTAATTTGCCTGCATTTTGGTTCACTCCTTTCCCTCCTTCTTTGCTCCAGCCAGATTGCCAGGAGAAGGACAAGGCTACATGAAGGACACTGAGGTGCTGAAGTGTGTCCAAAGAAGGGCAGTGAAGATGGTGAAGGGCCTGGAGAACAGGGTTGAGGAGGAGCAACTGAGGGAGCTGGAGGTGTTTAGCCTGGAGAAAAGAAAGCTGAGGTGAGACCTTTTGGCTCTCTACAGCTCCCTGAAAGGAGGTGGGAGCCAGGTGGGGGTTGGTGACTTCTCCCAAGGAACAAGTGACAGGACAGGAGGAAATGGCCTCAAGTTGTGTCAGGAGAGGTTTAGATTGGAATTTCTTCCCCAATAAGGTGGTCAAAGCCTAGACCAGGCTGCCCAGGGCAGTGATGGAGTCCTCATCCCTGGAGGGATTTCAAAGCCGTGTAAGCTGTCGTGCTGAGGGACATGGTTTGGTGGTGACCTGGCAGTGTTGGGTTATACAGCCAGACATGATAGTTTTAAAAGGTCTCTTTCAACCAAAGTGATTATGTGACTCTGTAATTCTAAGAAGGTGTGCACAGACCAAGGGATGGGAGTGCAGGGGATGCCCTGGCTGGGGTGCTTGGAGGGTTCTGGGCATCCCCTGCCCCAAGCAGGGCAGCTGTGGGGCACTCACCAGGCTGTCTCCAGCCACTCACAGTTATTTCATTGTCTAACTATTTAAGTAGCACAGAGCAAAAAAGATTGTTTGGGTCTTGACCTCAGATGACAGAATCTGACTGTATCTCTCAGAGGCATCTCTCCTTTCCTGTAATGGTGTAAGTGGAATTTGGGCAGAGCTGGGGCTTTAAGAAGCTGATTGGCACATAGGTGAGGACTAGGGTTGTACATATGCAATACAAAGCAATGAAAGGCCTCTGAATGGCATTTGAACTCTTCTTGGGTCCTGCTTTGCAGCACTGAAGAGCCCTGGGTGAACTTGGATGAGCTCAGCCCACAGGCTTTGGCTGAGAAACACATCCTGGCCTGGGGCAGAGAGGACAGCCACCAGAAGTGGCCACCTTGGAAGCTGCCTGAACAGCCTCAAGGACCAGTTTCTCCAAGGAAGCTCTAACACAGTGCATTCTTTGTATGGTGGACTCTTTATAGTAAGAGTGGTGAGACACTGCAGCAGGTTGCCCAGGGAGGTTGTGGATGTCCCCTCCCTGGAGGTGTTCACAACCAGGCTGGACAGGGCCTTGAGCAAGGTGTCCCTGCTTGTGGCAGGTGGGGGTGGAAGATGACCTTTAACCTTCACAGAATACCATAATCCATCCAGCCCAATCTCCCTGCCAAGGCAGCATCACCCAGGGTAGCTCACACAGAAATGCATCCAGGCAGGGTCTGGAAGCCTCCAGAGAAGGAGATTCCACAACCTCTCTGGCAGCCTGCTCCAGGGCTCTGCCACCCTCACTGTAAAGAAGTTTCTCCTCATCTGGAGCTGAAACCTTCTCTGCTCCAGTTTGTAGTTGTTGTTCCTTGGCTTTACTGCTGCCAACCACCCAAAAAGAGCTTGGGCCCAGGCACTTGACCCCCACCCCTCAGATATTTGGACACTGCTCAGATCTCCTCTCAGCCTTCTCTTCTCCAGACCAAACAGCCCTCAGAACATTCAGTCCCTCTGAACAGCGGAGATGCTAAAGTCCCCCACTCATCCTTGTGACTCTCTGTTGGACTATCTCCAGAAGGTCCCTCTCTCCTGAACTGGGAAGCCCAAAACTGGACACAGCATTCCAGGTGTGGTCACACAGGGGCAGAGTAGAGGGGGAGAAGAACCTCCCAAGACCATTCTATGGTCTGCCTGCTTCACCCTCCCTATCCTGGTCAGCAGCTCACCAAGACAGCAGCAGCCTGGCCGAGGCAGTGCCCCCTACCTTGTGTGAGTAATGCTGATCCACGATCCTGGCCAGCCCAAAGTCGCCAATCTTCAGCACCAGGTCCTCAGTGCTGATGAAGATATTGGCCGGCTTGAGGTCACGGTGCAGGACGTTGGCCGAGTGGATGTACTTCAGGCCCCGCAGCAGCTGGTACATGAAGAGCTTGGCATGCTCCTCAGCAAGCTTGCCCTGCTCCAGCAGCCGGGCCAGGTCTGTCTCCATGTACTCCTGGACGATGTAGACCATGTTGAACTTGAAGAAGTCCCCAGGCAGGTTGGTGCCTTTGGGCCCCAGCACTTCGTAGACCTTATAGAATCACAGAACAGTTTAGGTTGGAAGGGACCTCAGAGATCATCCAGTTACAATCCCCCCACCAAAGGGAGGGACATCTCCCACTAGAACAGGTCATACAACCAACCAGGTTGGAAAAGACCTCCAAGCTCATCCAGTCCAACCTAGCACCCAGCCCTGGCCAATCAACCAGACCATGGCACTAAGTGCCCCAGCCAGGCTTGGCTTCAACACCTCCAGCCACAGCCACTCCACCACCTCCCTGGGCAGCCCATTCCAATGCCAATCACTCTCTCTGACAATAACTTCCTAACAACATCCAGCCTAGACCTCCCCTGGCACAGCTTGAGACTGTGTCCCCTTCTTCTGTCCCTGGCTGCCTGGGAGAAGAGCCCAACCCCACCTGGCTACAGCCTCCCTGCAGGCAGCTGCAGGCAGCAATCTGCTCTGCCCTGAGCCTCCTCTGCTGCAGGCTGCACCCCTCCAGCTCCCTCAGCCTCTCCTCACAGGGCTGTGCTCCAGGCCCCTCCCCAGCCTTGCTGCCCTGCTCTCAACACCTTCCAGCACCTCAGCAGCTCTCTGCAATGCAGGAGCCCAGAGCTGGACACAGCACTGCAGGGTGGCCTGAGCAGTGCTGAGCACAGGGGCACAAGAACTTCCCTTGTGCTGCTGCCCACACTGCTCCTGAGCCAGCCCAGGATGCCACTGGCTCTGCTGCCCACCTGGGCACTACTGCTGCCTCCTCTGCAGCTGCTCTCTCACAGCACCCCCAGGGCCCTCTCTGCCTGCCTGCTCTCAGCCACTCTGGCCCCAGCCTGCAGTGCTGCTTGGGCTTGCTGTGGCCAAAGTGCAGAACCCTGCCCTTGGCCTTGTTCACTCTCATGCCCTTGGCCTCTGCCCACCCATGCAGCCTGGCCAGGTCCCTGTGCAGGGCTCTGCTCCCCTCCAACAGCTCCACAGCTGCTCCTAGCTTGGTGCCACCTGCACACTCACTGCTGCTGGACTCAATGCCCTGCTCCAGATCATCAATGAAGACACTGAACAGGACTGTGCCCAGCACTGATCCCTGGAGCACAGCACCAGTGCCAGCTGCCAGCTGACTGTGGCACCATTCACCACCACTCTCTGCGCCCTGTCCTCCAACCACTTCTTGACCCATCTCAGAGTCAATCTGTCTAAGCCACAGGAGCTGCCAGCTGTGCTAGGAGCTGCTTGTGGCAGACAGTGTCAAAGGCTTTGCTGCAGTCCAGGCAGACTCCATCCACAGCCTGCCCCACACTCACCAGGCAGGAACCTGATCATGAAAGGAGCTCAGGTTGGTGAGACAGGACCTGCCCTTCCTAAACCCCTGCTGGCTGGGCCTGATCCCTTGGCCGTCCTGTAGGTGCTGTGTGATGGCACTCAGGATGCTCTGCTCCATCACCTTGCCTGGCACTGAGCTCAGGCTGACAGCTCTGTCATTTCCCCATTCCTCCTCCTGACCCTTCCTGTGGATGGGTATCACATTGGCAGCTTCCAGCCTCCAGGGACTTTTCCACTGAGCCAGGACTGCTGATAAATGATGGAGAGTGGCTTGGCCAGCTCAGCTGCCAGCTCTCTCAGCACCCTAGGACGGAAGCATCTGATCCCATAGACTTGTGAGGATCCAAGTGGCTCAGCAGGTCCCTTTCTGCTTCCTCCTGGATTAGAGGGGTACTATACAGGTCCCTGACTCCATCTGCCAGCTCAGGAGGCCAGCTGCCCTGGAGACAACCTGTGCCACTATATTACCTCCATACTCTCACTCAACCAGGCCTTGAACACCTTCAGGGAGGTTGTGGAGCACAGAAGCACCGAATGTGATCTGAGATCCCATTCGGTGCTTCTGTGCTCCACAACCTCCCTGAGCAACCTGCGCCAGTGCCTTGCCACCCTCCCTGCAAACAACTCCTTCCTCACATTCAGTTTCCATCTCCCTTCTACCCATCTAAACCCACCCCTCTTCCTCCTGTCATAACAAGACCTTGTCAACAGTCCCTCCCCAGCCCTCCTGCAAGCCCCTGTCAGGCACCTTGACGATGTTCTCGTGGTCCAGGCGGCGGATGATCTTCACCTCACGGAACGCGTGCTTCATGCTGCGCGCGTCGCCGATGGTGATCTTCTTCACCGCCACTTTGCGGCAGCTCTTGCTGTCCAGGGCCGACAGCACCAACCCGTTGGCCCCGAAGCCCAGGGGCCGAAAGTTGACGAAGCGACAGCCCAGGTCGTACCCGTACATGCTGGCGATGCAGTCGCACTTCTCTGCCATCCCTCTCCAACTGCTGCTTCCCTCCCCCTGCCGTCACTTGAAAAGTCCGAGGGCTTCCCGATCGCGATGGCAGCGGGAAAGGCAGCGCCTCATAGTTGCTGGAGGGGGTGGGCTGGAGCCAAGCCCATGGCTCTGTGGTGAGGCCTGGATGCTGTGAAGGTAGACCCGAGAGCGGGCACGCCGAGATTAAATGCTTTGAGCTGGGGAGAAGAAGCTCCCCGAGCGGCGTGGGAGAAACGCAGCCCAGAAGTCTCTAGGAAAACAGAAAGGTTCTATTTCTGGAGGCTTAAAAACAAAACCAATCAGCACTCCTACATTTTTCAGCCACTTCTTTGCCCTCCTTCTCCGACGTCCTCGAGGCAATGATGAAGAGCAGAGCTGTTGATGGAGCTGGACACCCGATTCTGCGTCCCCAAAGCCTCAGTGCTGGGACAACTGGATGGCCCAGCCGTGGGGCAGTGCCCACAGCAGCCCCATGGCCCCTCTGCCACCCCAAACCCTCCCTGTCCACTGGTTTTGACAGCGCTTTCCCCACCAGGGAGGTGCATCCAGGCACCGGCCAGGCTGCCCGAGTCAGCAAAGCTTCACCCTTCTTGTCACTCCCCTTTCAGGGTGGGCAGATCCCATCCTCCTCACCAGCAGGTTGCAGTAGGGCGTTCTGCGGAGCAGGAATCACTTTAGGAGCAGCCCTCAGCAGAGCACTTGCAGTTCCCACACTTTCCCTTTGTAAGTCTCCTGCTGCTGCAGCCAAGAGCCATCTGATCTTCACAGCTCGCTGGAGATGCTCCCTGCGCTGCGCGGCCACCCGTTATCCCTCAACAGGTCTCAGCCCCTCCTCCTGGAACAGAAGAGATGGATTCATCGGATGACAGCACTGCCCACATGGATGGCTTGCTGAAGGTCAACCTCCAGCACACTGCCTAAAGCACATAGCCAGAAAAGCACAGCAGCAGGCCTCAGCACTGTGAACCTTCCCTGCCTGAAAGCAGAGAGGGATGCCAAGTTTTTGAGCTCCCAAAGACCAAAATTGCTTGGGCAGGCAAGGTGGTGCCACCCTGCAAAGAGCTTCAAAAACCAAGTGTCACAATCCCTGAGTTCAGGGTTCAGGCTGCAGCCTGGAGTTCATAGGACCATCAAATCATAGAATTGTTTTGGTTGAAAGAGACATTTTAGATTGTCAAGTCCAACCCAGCACTGCCAGGTCACCACTGAACCAGCAACACAGCCACACTGCTTTGAAACCCCTCCAGGGATGAGGACTCCATTGCTGCCCTGGGCAGCCTGGGATGGGCTTAGGCAACCCTTTCAGAGAAGAAATTGTTCCTCATGTCCAACCTAAACCACCTCTGGTGCAAATTGAGGCCATTTCCTCTTGTCTTATCACTTGTTCCTTGGCAGAAAAGGCCAAACCTCCTCTCAGGGAGCTGTAGAGAGCCTGAAGGTCTCCCCTCTCAGCCCTCTCTTCTCTGGACTAAACGTTCCCATCTCACAGAATCAGTTAAGGTTAGAAGGGACCACAAGGATCATCTAGTTCCAACCCTCCTGCCATGCCCAGATACACCCTACCCTAAAGCAGCCTGGCCACAGCCTCAGCCAGCCTGGCCTTAAACACCTCCAGCCATGGGGCCTCAACCACCTCCCTGGGCAACTCATTCCAGCCTCTCACCACTCTCCTGCTCAACAACTTCCTCCTCACATCCAGCTCCCTCAGCTGCTCTTCCCCTGTCCTGTTCTCCAGACCCTTCCCCAGTTTTGTTGCCCTTCTCTGGACCTGTTCCAGCCTCTCAATGTCCTTCACGGAGTAAGAAGCCAAAAACTGAACCCAGCACTCAAGGTAAGGCCTCACCAGCCCTGAGTTCAGAGGGACAACCGCTGCCCTAGCCCTGCTGCCCACATTATTGCTGATCCAGGCCAGGCTGCTCGTGCCCTTCTTGCCCATCTGGGCACACTCTGGCTCATTTTCAGCTTCAGTCACCCAGCACTCCCAGGTCCTTTTCCAGCCTTTTCCAGCAGATTCCAGCCACTCTGCCTCAAGCCTGGAGCACTGCAGGGGGTGTTTGGGACCCAACAGAGGACCCAGCACTTGGCCTTGTTCATTCTCACACAATTGGCCTCACAAATTCCATGAACTTTGTGCCTTTCTCCTTGACTTGGTGTGCTAGTTTGAAGCAAGCTGGAATGTTTTGGTAACAGAACTAGATAACAGGCATTGAAATGAAAACAATTGATGTCAACTTCTCTCACAGTTACGCTGAGAACTCTGGGAAGAAGAAAGACTTTTTCTCCATTTTGTTTCTCTCTCTTGCTTTTGCCTTAGACCTGGTCACCTCTCATTAACCCTGCTCCTACTAACCCTGCTCCCTAACCTCTTGGCTGCACCTCTCTTCTTCCTGAGAACTGGGGTAAGGTTGAGAGGGCCGGGGGGAGGTGTTGGGGTGGTTTGAGAGCCCCTCCTGGGGACCTTGGTTTCTGGGAGGGGAGTTGTGCTTTTGTATTGTTTATCCTTTGTATATTTCTGTATATAATTGTATATAACTGTATATATTGTAAATAGCTGCTTGTAAATTCTGCTAGCTGTAAATAAATTGCTTCATCTATATTCCCAGGGTCCGTCTGAGTTAGCTGGGGCAAATTCAAAAGTGTGTGGGGGGGCGGGGTAACCCCCAAACCATCACATTTTTTTTTATTGGCTTTCCCAACGTGGGGCTAGATATTTTGGAGTGATTGGAAAATTAGCTCTGGGAATTAAGATGAAGCTAATCAAGCAGCTATTGTACTTGGTGGGGATTGCTGTGTGGCCTGTTTTCTGTTTTTTTGTGTACAACTGGATCAAAGATCAAATTGGTTATTTCTTACTTCATGTAGTTTTTAAGAAGGCTAAAGTTAAGCTTTCAAACATGTTCTGGAGCTGGGGTGATTTTATTCTTGGTTATGCTGGTTTTAATATCTCTGAGAATATTACCAAGGACATTACAGGAGCTCTGGTCAATAATGTGACAACCAATAGAAATTCTGCTTTAAATATGGCTCTAATGAGAGTTATTCAGCCTAAGACAGGAATTCCAACTGTTTGTTTAGGTACATGCTCGTGTAAAACTGTTTTTCTTCTCACAGTTTTTAATATTTGCCTCATGATTTTAATATTCATATTAATTTTGACATTATTGGTGAAAAATTCAAAACCAGTTTCTGTAAGAGCTAGGAAAAATTCTGTGTCTCAGAAGCAGTCTCTTTCACAGCAAAACAAGGGAACACAGTTATCGGCTTCCCCCTTGCCAGCCTCTGCCCCTCCTTCTCCAAGTGCTGGGAACACAGCCAGTGTTCCTGCCAATAACGTAAACAATGATAGCAAAAACAAAAACAATAACGGGCAGAGTTCAGCAGGAGCCTCAGGAGGACAGGCAGGTACCCAAAATCAGAATGTTCCCAGCAAAAATGATAACACCTCAGGGTTGGCAGGCATCCCAGGAGGACAGGCAAATAATACTACTAGTGCTAGTAATGCTAGCCCAGTCAGTCCAAATCCTAATGACACCAGCTCAGCTAATTCGAACCCCCAGCCAGCAGACCAGAACCAAAATCCTCCTGTTAAAAGCAAGGCAGATTTGAACTCACAAGCTCCAGGTCAGACCCCTAAGGATACAAATGCTCCAAGTCAGACCCCTAAAGATTCGAACTCTCCAAGTCAGACTCCTAAAGATTCAAATCCTCCAGCAGACACATCCAAGTCTGTTGCTGCTCAGGCCCTTCTGGCACCTGCTAAGGCAAAAGCTAAGACAAAGAGTGGTTCACAGGAGGATGTAAGACAGGGGACATCTGGTGATCAGCAGCAAGGAGAAGAGGAAGAGGAGGCAGTTAGTCTGCGAGACCTTGTAGATGTGCTGAGACAACAATACTCAAGTGAGAGGAGTGCTGTGAGGTTAGCTGCCAAGAGAGAGGATGGTTCCCATGAGTTTAGGAATGCTATGAGGAAGGTTCTGTTAGGCCCGGCACCACCAGAACAACAGGAGGAAGAGGAGGAAGATGACATCCAGGGCTCCAAGGATCCACTCAGAGAGGTCAGGGAAGTTAGGAAGGAATACACAAGGGAATCAGGTGAGCCAATCTTAAGCTGGCTAGTGAGATGCCGTGGCATTGGTGCTAATGCTCTGCAGGTAGGAGACAAGTCTGCCAAGCAGCTGGGACCACTCACTAAGGAGAGTGGAGTGGACAAACACCTAGCAAGTCCTCTTGGTAGGGTTAGCTTGTGGACACGCCTTTTGTTGGCTGTGGCTATGAGATATCCTTCCCGAGATGATTTGCCATGGGCTGCCAAGAAGTGGAACACTGTTGAGCAGGGAATTAAGCTTCTGAAGGAGTTTGCTGTGAAGGAAGTGCTTTATGGAGATCATGGCACTCATGAACCTGACGATATTCCTTTGGGAACAGGTCTCATGAAGAAGCTGATTAAGCTTGCTCCTTCATCCTATGCTAACATCTTGGCCAGTAAGTTTCTAGCAAGGAGTGATAATGGAAGATCTTTCACTGTTGGTGAATTCACTGACCAGCTCAGGCAGATTGAGGACAGCTTGTCACATTCTGGTATAATCTGTGCCATAAAAACTATGACTTCTGAAATAAAGGGCATGAAAGACGGTTTTGAGAATACCATGAAAGAACTGAAGGAGGATCTCAAAAATCTGGTAAAGGATACCATTCCTGCATCATCTGAATGGGTGCATGTTTCTGCAGTCAGGAACAGACACCCACCTCCTGCAAGGCAATTCCAGCCCAGGAGGAGACAAATTCCACCCAGACAGCAGCAATCACGTGCGTCACTGTGGATACTTCTGCGTGACACATACGGGGAGAACATGAACAAATGGGATGGTAAACCTACTTCAGCTCTTTCAAAGAGGGTCAGGGATCTGCAGAGTGGCAGAAACAGAGGCAATAATGCCAGGAAAGTAGCTGTCACTTCTTCAGCTCCCGAGAGCAACTGCAATTGTTCCAACAGTTGCAATTCCTCTCACAACAACACCAATCATTGTGTACACCCTACATGCCATGCTCAGCATTAGGGGTGCCCTGCCTCCAGCCAGGAGGAGGAAAGGGATAGTGGAGAGAACCGAATCTATTGGAATGTATTCATTAGGTGGCCTGGCAGTTCAAGAGTTCGGAAATACAGGGCTTTAGTTGACACAGGTGCTCAGTGTACTTTATTGCCATCTAATTGTAAAGGGACAGAGTCCATATCTATCTTTGGAATCACTGGTGGATCTCAAGAGTTAACTAAGGTACAGGCTGAGATCAGTTTAACTGGTAAAGAGTGGAAGACACATACTATTGTAACTGGTCCTGATGCGCCTTGCATTTTGGGAATTGACTTTTTGAGACAAGGTTGTTTCAAAGATCCTAAGGGTCATAAATGGGCTTTTGGAATAGCATCTGTAGAGATTGAGGATGATAAATTGAAATTGTCTATTAGACCTGAACTTTCTGATGAATCTGCAATTGTGGGACATCATGACATAGAGGATCTGGAAGTGCCAATTGCAACTCAAACTGTTCATCACAGACAGTACAGAACTAACCGTGACTCTTTGTTGCCCATTCATCAGCTGATTCGTCAACTGGAGAGTCAGGCTGTCATCGAGAAAGCTCATTCACCTTTCAACAGTCCCATCTGGCCTGTGCGTAAACCTACGGGCGACTGGAGACTCACAGTTGACTTTCGTGCCCTCAACGAGGTGACGCCACCCATGAGCGCAGCTGTGCCGGACATGCTGGAACTCCAGTACGAGCTGGAATCGAAGGAGGCTAAATGGTATGCAACCATAGACATTGCTAATGCTTTCTTCTCTATTCCCATAGCAAAGGAGTGCAGGCCTCAGTTTGCATTCACCTGGAGAGGAATCCAGTACCAGTTCAATCGTTTGCCTCAGGGGTGGAAACACAGCTCAACCATCTGTCATTCAGTCATCCACAATGCACTGGAGAAAGGTAAAGCTCCAGAGCACATCCAGTACATCGACGACATCATTGTGTGGGGCCAAACTGCTGAGGAAGTCTTCGAGAAAGGTAACAAAATCATTGACATTCTATTGCAAGCAGGTTTTGCCATTAAGAGAGACAAGGTCAAAGGACCTGCCAAAGAAATTCAGTTTCTGGGAGTGCGGTGGCAGGATGGTCGCCGTTACATTCCTCAGGATGTGATCAACAAAGTCTCTACCATGGCAGTTCCCACCAGTAAGAAGGACACACTTGCTTTTCTTGGTGTGGTGGGATTTTGGAGACTACACATTCCTGGTTTCAGTCAGATTGTCAAACCTCTGCATGATGTGACTCGTAAGAGAAACAATTTCAAGTGGGGACCTGAACAACAAGCAGCCTTTGATCAAATCAAGCGAGAAGTAGTCCATGCAGTGGGCTTGGGACCTGTGAGATCTGGTCCGGACATTAAAAACATTCTGTACACGGCTGCCAGTGACAATGGTCCAACTTGGAGTCTTTGGCAGAGAGCTCCAAATGAGACACGTGGACGTCCACTTGGTTTCTGGGGACGTTGTTACAGAGGTTCAGAGACAAATTACACTGCAACTGAGAAAGAGATTCTAGCAGCCTATGAGGGAGTGAAAGCAGCTTCTGAAGTGATTGGAACTGAGTCACAGTTACTTTTAGCTCCTAGACTGCCAGTTCTTAACTGGATGTTCAAGGGCAAAGGTTCATCACCACATCATGCCACAGATGCAACCTGGTCTAAATGGATGGCTTTGATAACCCAACGAGCACGAATGGGTAATCTTGACCGACCTGGTCTGGTGGAGGTGATCACCAACTGGCCGGAAGGCACAGACTGTTCCAAACCTCCAGAGGAGAAAATAACTCGTGCTGAGGAAGCTCCTCCCTATGGTGATCTCTCTGATCAGGAAAAGAACTATGCTTTGTTCACAGATGGTTCCTGTCGTATTGTTGGGAACAAGCGAATATGGAAGTCAGCAGTTTGGAGTCCAACCAGGAGAGTTACCGAAACGAAAGATGGCGAAGGAGAATCCAGTCAGTTCGCTGAGGTAAAAGCTGTTCAACTTGCTCTTGATGTGGCTGAACGTGAGAATTGGCCTATCCTTTACCTCTACACCGACTCGTGGATGGTAGCCAATGCTCTATGGGGTTGGCTAAAGGACTGGAAGAAGAATGGTTGGCAGAGGAAAGGAAAGCCTATTTGGTGTGCTGATCTATGGCAGGACATTGATGCACGGCTGGAGAGAACTCCAGTGAAGGTGCGGCACGTAGATGCACACATGCCTAAGAGCAGAGCCAATGAGGAACATCACCACAACCAGAAGGCAGACCAAGCTGCTAAGATTGCTCAAGTTGATACCAACTCTGAACTTGACATTGACCTTGATTGGAAACACCGAGGTGAGCTGTTCTTAGCTCGGTGGGCCCATGACTCATCTGGACATCAAGGCAGAGATGGAACATACCGATGGGCTCGCGATAGGTCAATTGACTTGTCCATGGACGCTATCACCCAAGTCATCTATGACTGTGACATTTGTGCTGCTATTAAGCAGGCTAAGCGAATTAAGCCCTTATGGTATGGTGAGAGATGGTCAAAGTACAAGTATGGTGAAGCCTGGCAGATTGACTACATCACTTTACCTCGATCTCGTTCTGGCAAGCAGTATGTGCTGACGATGGTAGAAGCCAGCACTGGATGGTTGGAAACCTATCCAGTTCCACATGCTACTGCACGTAACACCATTGTTGGTTTGGAGAGACAGATATTGTGGAGACATGGAACTCCAGAAAGAATTGAGTCAGACAATGGTACTCATTTCAAGAACAATCTTGTGAAAAACTGGGCCAAAGAGCATGGTATTGAATGGATCTATCACATACCCTACTATGCACCAGCTTCAGGGAAGATTGAGCGCTACAATGGTTTGCTGAAAATCACCCTAAAAGCCATGGGGGGTGGAACTCTGAAAAACTGGGACAAACATTTAGCACAAGCTACTTGGTTGGTAAATAGTAGAGGTTCAGTAAACAGAGCAGGACCTGCACAATCAGATTTGGTCCAAACAGTAGACGGTGATAAAGTTCCTGTTGTACGTGAAAAGAATCTGTTAGGGAAAACTGTTTGGGGGAAGGGAAACCTGTCCGAGGGGTGGTTTCTGCTGAAGGTCCTGGTCACACATACTGGGTAATGCAGGAGAATGGTGAAATCCAGTGTATTCCACAGAGAAATTTAACCTTAGCTGAGAGAGTTTAAATTCAAGCTGTTAGGAGTTTTCTGTTCTAGGTAACATCGGCGCCCAACACTGAGAGAATCCACGATAGAATCTACAGTACGTGAGCACGAACCCAACATCACCTGGGAGTCCCTGTTCTGAGCTTTTGAATCACCTATATCTGATTGAAGTGTGAACTGAACTTGTATATATTGTTTTAGTGTAAATACTGGTTTAGATTAGATTGGATAATTCTCAGCGATACTCTGAGCGAAGTAGACAGGGGTGGATTGTGCTAGTTTGAAGCAAGCTGGAATGTTTTGGTAACAGAACTAGATAACGGGCATTGAAATGAAAACAATTGATGTCAACTTCTCTCACAGTTACGCTGAGAACTCTGGGAAGAAGAAAGACTTTTTCTCCATTTTGTTTCTCTCTCTTGCTTTTGCCTTAGACCTGGTCACATCTCATTAACCCTGCTCCTACTAACCCTGCTCCCTAACCTCTTGGCTGCACCTCTCTTCTTCCTGAGAACTGGGGTAAGGTTGAGAGGGCCGGGGGGAGGTGTTGGGGTGGTTTGAGAGCCCCTCCTGGGGACCTTGGTTTCTGGGAGGGGAGTTGTGCTTTTGTATTGTTTATCCTTTGTATATTTCTGTATATAATTGTATATAACTGTATATATTGTAAATAGCTGCTTGTAAATTCTGCTAGCTGTAAATAAATTGCTTCATCTATATTCCCAGGGTCCGTCTGAGTTAGCTGGGGCAAATTCAAAAGTGTGGGGGGGCGGGGTAACCCCCAAACCATCACACTTGGTTAAGGAGCCACCCTGTCCCAAGCCTCGAGCACTCATGGGGTTGTAGTGACCCAGGGGTAAAACCTGGCACTTGGCCTTGCTGGCATGACAGGAGCTGTGACCTTGCACAGGTACATCTCAGACTGCCAACCAGACCAAGTGGTGCTCAGAGTGGGAAAACAAAATGTAATTGCAGTGGGTCTGCCCCCATTGTGTTCCTCATGCCAGGAAAATGCTTCTCCTACAGCCCTCCATCAGCAGAGCTGCTCCAGCAGTGGGTTCACAGCCTGGCCCTTTGCTCTCCAAGCACCACCTGGGCCTGGTGCCCACCTGTTCTCCAGCAGAACCTACCCAGAGCAACAACAGGGACAACATTAAATGCTGAGCTTTGTTCTGGTTTGTACCATCACTCATCAATGGTGGAAGAGAAATGTTAACACTTCAAGACAGCTATTTGCAGAGGGAAATGGTGAATGGTTGAAATAAAGGCATGTGGAGCATAGGACAGTGGGGAAGGATGCAGGCAGGGAAGAGATATCCTCTGAAGAGCATCTGCCAGCAGTTACCAAGCAGTTTGGCAAACACTGCCTGCTCCTGCAGTTGGAAGCAAAAATAATTACAGCCTCTCTTCAACCCAGCAATTATTTAATGTTGGCTTCTCAATGAAAGGGCTGAGCAGAGAAAGCTGCTCCTGCTGGTAAGGATCTGCAGCCAGAGAGGTCCACGGTCAGAGGAGGGGCAGAAATAAAGATGAGAAACAAAGGGGAAAGGGAAGTAAAAAATTGCTGAGGACCTGCAAGGACAGCAGGAAAGAACAACCTGTGTGGGAAGGTTACCTCAGCTGCAAGGCAATGGAAAGGGAGTGCATACTGCTTAGATCCCAAGAAGGCAGACGGGAAGCGGGGGTCTGAGGACCAGGAAGGCTGACTCAGGAAGGCTGAAGGGCAGATTTGCATCTATTAAGAAAGGACAGGGCTACAAGAGGTACATCTGGCTGCAATGAATGTGGAGCTTCTCCACTTGTGGTGGCTGGCCTGAATTTCCTAAGTCTGTGATGAAGACCTTAGGGAATTGGAGAATCATTTGGAATAGGAGAATCCTTTAAATAACCCAGCACTGCCAGGTCACCACTGAAACAGGTCCCTCGGCACTACAGCTACACAGCAATCATAGAATCAAGCAGGCTGGAAGAGACCTCCAAGCTCACCCAGTCCAATCTAGCACCCAGCCCTAGCCAATCAACCAGACCATGGCACTAAGTGCCCCAGCCAGGCTTGGCTTCAACACCTCCAGGCACAGACACTCCACCACCTCCCTGGGCAGCCCATTCCAATGCCAATCACTCTCTCTGCCAACAACTTCCTCCTAACATCCAGCCTAGACCTCCCCTGGCACAACTTGAGGCTGTGTCCCCTTGTTCTGTTGCTGGGTGCCTGGCAGAAGAGACCAACCCCACCTGGCTACAGCCTCCCTGCAGGTAGTTGTTGACAGCAAAAAGCCCTTTGAAAACCCTCCAGGGACGGGGACTCCACCACTGCCATGGGCAGCCTGGGCCAGGCTTTGACAACCATCTAAGGGAAGAAACTCTTTCTCATGTCCAACCTAAACCTCCACTGTGGCAACTTGAGGCCATTTCTTCTTGTCCTGTCATCTGTGGCTTGGGAGCAGAGCTCAATCCTCACCTGGCTTCTGCTCTTTTGGGGAGCTGTAGAGAGCCAGAAGGTCTCCCTCCAGCCTCCTCTTCTCCAGGCTGAACACCCCCCTCTCTGTCAGCTGGTCCTCTCAGCCCTATTCTCCAGACCCTTCCCCAGCTTTGTTGCCCTTCTCTGGACCTGCTCCAGCCCCTCAATGTCCTTCTTGGAGTGAGGAGCCCAAAACTCAACCCAGTACTCAAGTTCAGGTAGACAATCTCTGCCCTGCTCTTGCTGGCCACACTATTGCCAATCCAGGCCAGGATGCCATTTGCCTGTTTAGCCACCCAGGCATATGCTGGGTCACCTTCATTTGGCTGCAAACCAGCACCTCCAGGTCCTTTACTGCCAGACAACTTCCCAGCCTCAAGCCTGTCTCTGCATGGGTCTCCTCTATGTCAACACAGGAAAAAAACAACAACCAAAAACCCCAAAAACAAACCACCAAAACCGTGAAAAGCAACCAAAACTTCCTACTCTTAGCAAGCAACCAAAACTTCCTACTCTTAGCAAACAGGACCTGGGCCAACATGCTTCAGGAAGGTGCCATGCTAGGTTTGAAATCCACCTCTCACCTCCCAGCCCCATCACTCAGGACCCTCCCTGTTTCTCAGTGCTTGGCAGGTTGAGCCAATCTCCACAGGGACTGCTGAGACCAGGTAGGGCTGGAGGGGACATGGCGCTAGCTCCCACACTGAGCTTCTTGGCTGACTGTAGATGCAATGGAAGGAAACCAAGTTTTGCCTCGTCAGCTTAATTATTAATAATTAGCAGAGTTCTAGAAGCACTGAAAGGGAAAATGAGCTGTGCAAGACTGAAAGGGAAGAAAGAGCCCTCAGTCTATCTCAGCAGCAAAGCTTTGTGGTGCCTCTGGCTACATCTCTGTCCTCAGTTGAGTGATGACCACGCAGCATCTTCAGCAATTACAGAGAGGCCAGGACAGAATCATCTGTAAAAGGATGGCAAAGCCATGCTCCTGTCCTGGTTCTCATGGCTGGGTCCTTCTGACTGAACCATCCCTGAGAAAGCTGCTGGCAAATGCAAGGAGATGGACCACAGCCAAGGGACCAGAAGGCAACACAGTCCCACAGGACTCACCACTGCATCTGTTTGTTTTCCTTCTCTCTACCTCCTCTAACCGAAATTACACCAAACCCATGGGACCATGGAATCATTGTGGTTGGAAAAGACCTTTGAGTCTTTTCCACTGAGTCCAACCTCTAATCCAGCACTGTCAAGCCCACCAGCAAACCACATCTCTCAGCATCACATCTGTGTGACTCGATGACAGAGTTCAGAGGGTTGTCAGCAGTGGCACAGAGGCCTGCAGCCAGTGGTGCTCCCCAGGGATCAGTACTGGGTCCAGTTTTGCTCGGTGCCTTTATCAAAGACCTGGATGAGAGCACTGAGTGCACCTTCAGCAAGTTCACTGTTGATACAAAACTGGGGATGGAAGGTGGCTGACACCCCTCAGGCTATGCAGCCATCCAAGGAGATCTGGACAGGCTGAGTGCTGGATGAAGGCAAACCTCATGGAGTTCAATAAGGACAAGTGCAGGGTCCTGCACCTGAGGAGAAATAACAACAGGCAGCAGGACAGGTTGGGGCTGCCCTGCTGGAAAGCAGCTCCGTGCAGAAAGACCTCGGAGTGCTGGCGGGCAGCAAGCTCTGCACGGGCCAGTAATGTGCCCTGGTGGCCAAGAGAACAAATGGCATCCTGGGGGGCAGCAGGGAAAGTGCATCCAGCAGAGCTAGGGAGGTTCTTCTGCCCCTCTGCTCTGCCCTAAGGAGACTACACCTGGAATGCTGTGTCCAGTTTAGGGCTCTCCAGCGCAGGAGAGACAGAGACCTGCTGGAGAGAGGCCAGCAGAGAGCCACGAGGATGACTGGGGGACTTTAGCATCAGCCCTATGAAGAGAGGCTGAGGGCTCTGAGGGCTGTTTAGTCTGGAGAAGAGAAGGCTGAGAGGAGATCTGAGCAATGTGTCCAAATATCTGAGGGGTGGGGGTCAAGTGCCTGGGGCCAAGCTCTTAGGCTACTGAAACATTACACCAGTAGACTCAGGGGACCAAGGAGAGAGGAAGAGCAGGGGTTGCTGATTAAGGGGCCATCACTCCAAAACTCCCCCTGTGATGAGCTGCTCCAGGATACAGCCCTTCACTGAAAATTCATAGAGTGGTTTGGGTTGGAAGAGGCCTTTAAAGGTCATCTAATCCAACCCCTTCACAATGAGCAGGGACATCTGCAGCTAGAGCAGGCTGGTCACAGCTCCAGACAACCTCTCCTGAAATGATTCCAGGCACAGGGGCATCTCCCACCTCTCTAGGCAACCTAGGCCAGGCTCTTGCCACTCTCTCTCAGTGTCAAATATTTCTTCCTTGTATCTCTTGTGTAGGTCTCCTCTCTTTTAGCTTAAACCCACAAACCCATGTTCTGTCACAACTGGAAAGCCACGTGTCACACAACCACAGAACCACAGTGTCACACAAACACAGTGTCACAGAACCACAGTACCACAGAACCACAGTATCACAGAATTACAGTGTCACAGGACCACAGTACCACAGAACCACAGTATCACAGAATTACAGTGTCACAGAGCCACAGTACCACAGAACCACAGTATCACAGAATTACAGTGTCACAGAACCACAGTACCACAGAACCACAGTACCACAGAACCACAGAGGCCGGAAGGGATCTCCAGAGCTCATCCAGCCCAACTCCCCTGCCAAGGCAGCATCACCCAGGGCAGTGCACAGAGGAATGCATCCAGGAAGGGTTTGAAAGCCTCCAGAGAAGGAGATTCCACAACCTCTCTGGGCAGCCTGGTCCAGGGCTCTGCCACCCTCACTGTAAAGGGATCAGGACTGCCACCCTCACTGTAAAGGGATCAGGACTGCATGGCAGAGCTCCCTTCCATCCTCTGCCATGCTGGAACTCTGTGACAAGGCCTTGCTGGAGTGGTGGAAGTAAAAGAGAAAGGCAGAGCAGTTTTAAGGGACTTGAGGGCTGACTTCAGCCCTGATCCCTTTCACACTCCCTCTCTATCCTAGTTTGCAGCTTTGGGATACTTACACAAAGCATATCCCAACATTTCCCTCTGTTGGAAAAGTCTCCTGATCTGCAGACCTGAAACCCCACCAGCTTCATAGCCATGTGTGAGGTCAAAGCCCTGCTTCAAAGGGAAGGCTCAGGAGCTCCTGCTACCTCCATGTTCCCACCAGCCTCTTCACTCCTTTGAAGATTCAGAGGGGCTCTAGGTGCCCTCACAAGGGTTCAGAAGGGCTCTGCATGTCCACACACAGGCTTGGATGCCCTCTGTGTACCCACACTCGGGCTCAGAGGGGCTCTGGGTGCTCTTGCACTAAATTAGAAGGGCTCTGGGTGTCTATACACAGGCTCAGATGTGCTCTGGGTGTCCACATTCAGGCTCAGAGGTGCTCTGGGCACCCACATTTAGGCTCAGAGGGGATCTGGGTGCCCACACTCGGGCTCGGTGAGATCTGGGTGCCCACACACGGGCTTGGGGTGGGCACTGAGTGCCCACTCATCGGTTGCCTGCTGCCATCCCCCGGCTCAAAACGCAACCACGACGCTGTGCTGAGCTCTTCCTCTTCACCAAACCCACGCCAAGTGAGGGCGGTCTCTCCAGCTGGATGAATTCATCAAAGCTCAAGGGTTGTAACAAGATGTCTGTTATTAACAGAGCACCACAGGTGCTAATTAAAGGCGGGTAGCAGCCATCTCTCTCTTGAGCATCTTGTAAAGGGCCATATCCTGCAAACCATTACATCTGAACAGCCCTTTCCAAATGATCCCCTGATGAAACACCACACTGGAAAGCAGCAGGGGTCTAGCAGGGAGAGGTGGGGGTGTGTTCATTGTACAGGCTCGGCTTATTGATTCCTGTATCGAGTAGATCTGGCAGAGCACAATGAGACTCAGTTGTTCCTTCCCTCTCTTTGCAAAAGCCTTTCAAACGCCCTTTATCTCTTACCTGGCCACAGCAGCATCCCTGCTGCGCACGGTGGAGGCCATCTCCAACCCACGGCAGGGACCCCATGGCAGAGGGTGCATTAGACCGAGACGGAGCAGTTCGGAGCCTGCTGCCCCCGTGATGGACTTGGATGTCTTTAAGAAATCTCTCCAAGCTTTAGTCACAGTAACGGAGTTACTGAAGCAGAGGGAAATCTGGGCAAGCCTCCCACAGCTCTTAGCGCCCAGGGCCGGCAACTGCTTCAAGGCTGAAACTTAATTAGTCCTTCTGATCAATAAGGATGGGCTCGTGGCGCTCGGTTCTGCAGGAACGTCCCACAGAGAGCCCCAGGAAGGTCACCCCTCAGGGATGAACACAGGTAAAGGGATTGCTTCTGCTCTGCTTTTGGCAAACAGCCTCTTCCCCTCCCTCCTGCAGCTCGAGCCATAAATTACGGGATCTGGGTCCCTGCTCTGCAACCTCCTACGCCTCCCAAAAGTAGGAGGTTTATATCACAGACCTGGGGGGCCTCATGCCCTGCCCATCCTGAGACCCTCCACACGCCCAGATGCCTAAGGGTTGTGCTCTGCATCAGCCCCCAGGAGAAAACAGCATGTCAGGAGACCAGATCTGGCAGATGGGACCATGGAGAAACAGGAAACCAGGGGACAAGAGCTCACCCCAGTAGAACCAGTTCAACCCTGGAAACCTGAGCTGCTCCCCAGACCCCACAGCCGATACAGCCAGCAACAGGAACTGCCCAGCCTTTGTGACCAAGAACAAGCAATGCTCTTCTGCTCTGCATCCTCACCTACCTTGGTGCTGGGGTCTCCACCAGAGACACCCTACCCCGGGAGCCCAGACAGCATCACAGGCCTGCACGCAGATGCTGGCAAGCACTTGGACCTGTCTAAAAGCAAGCTGCAAAGTCAGAGGACTGCTCCTGCGAGCTCCTCTGAGTGAAGCTCTTGCTAATTATCACCGGCAGAGTCCTCGCCCTGGGCACGATCAGACCCTTTTATGCCAGACCTGCTTACAGCAGCAAGTCAGAGCCTGTGACAGGCAAACCAGCAAGTGCACTCCAGGCCTCTAGACAGGGGTTTCATCTCCCCAGCTTCACTGCAGCCGCTGGGGCATGGCACAGCAGGTGCCGTGGGTGAGCTGAAGTCATCTGGTTTGCGTTAAGACCTCTTTTACTCCCTCTCTGCTTCACCCTGCTGAGCGCCCCCCTGCAGTGCTGGGGCAGCTCTGTACTGCTCCGCACAGGCAGGGACCTGTTGGAGCAGGGCAAGAGGAGGCCACAACAGTGCTGGCAGGGCTGGAAGGGCTCTGCTGGGAGGGCAGGCTGAGAGAGTTGGGCTTGGGCAGGCTGCAGGGGAGAAGGCTGCAGGGAGAGCTTCTGGTGGTCTGGCAGTGCTTCAAGGAGCCCAGGAGACAGATGGGGACAAACTTTTCTCAGGGGCTGTTGTGACAGACCAAGGGGTGAGGGCTTGGACTGAAAGTGGGAGGTGGAGAGAAGGAATAAATATTGGAGACTGAGGGTAGTGAGAGCCTGTGCAAGGCTGCCCAAAGAGCTGGGAGCTGCCCCATGGCTGGCAGCACTGCCAGTGAGGTTGTCTGGGGCTGTGAGCAGCCTGCTCTAGTTGGGGATGTCCCTGATGAGTGGCAGGCGTTGGACTGGACGAGCTTTCATTCCTTTGAAATCTATCCCACCCTGAGCAACTGGCTGTACCAAAACCAGACATATGACTTGCTCATGAGTGTTATCATAGACCTCTCCTTACAAAGACAGCACTCATCAGATGCCTTCGACACCAGAACCCAAATGCAAACCCACTGAGATGAGCAGAGCAGCCACCAGCTGATGGACAGAAGGCACAAGCAGTACTGCACCAGGAGGAGGAGGACAGAATCCCTGTGGTTGGAAGAGACCTTCAAGATTATCAAGTCCAACAATTACCTAACTCTATCAGGAACTCTACTACACCATATCCTTGAGCACCATATCTAGGTGGCTTTTAAATACATCCAGATCAAGTCCAAACATGATCTGACTTGACCAGGGCCACTCCTACACATCCTCGAGCACCTTATCTAGACAACTTCTTAAATACATGCAGGGGTGGTGATTCAACCAGAAAGATGGAATCCTGTGGTAAAAGTTGGAGAGAGAAGTCCAAACCGAAGGGAAGCAGCACAAAATACCTCCCTCTTTGGAGATAGTCTAAAAGCTGCCTGGATGTGTTCCTGTGTGATCTGGTCTAGGTGCTCTTGCTCTGTCAGGGGCGTTGGACTGGATGAGCTTTTGAGGTCCCTTCCAGCCCCTGACATTCTGTGATTCTGTGAAAAATGATCCCAGAATCCTCAATTGAAGGATGGTGAAAGGCATTCAGTGCTCCCATGCAGAGCACGGCACCATCAGCGAGGGGAGCAGCAGCGCTGAGCGCTGCAAAGTCACTTCTGCTGCCCAAACCTCTCTCAGGAAAAACAGGACTCTTCCTCCTTAAGGGCTCGGGCACTTGCGTCCAGGCCAAATTCCACTCAGGAAAGAGATAAAAAGCAGACAACGCTCATTAGCTGACAGAAAGAACAGAGAACAATGAAGAACTTGCTGACACTCGCAGAGGCTGGAAGCGGCGCAGGGGAGTCACCCGGCTGCCACCGGCCAGACAGCGGGCCCGGGTAAATCAGCCGTGGCAGGAGGCTGCGAGAGGCTGGGCGCAGGCGAGACACGAGGAAAGGTCACGTTTCCCAGCAGGACCCAGCCTGCGAAACCCCTCCAGGCCTGGCGCTTTGCAGCCAGACAGCGACCAGACAGTGCCTTGAACAAACAGGGCTCAGCACCCGCACCCTCTCCCACCGGACTGAAGTGCCTGACGTGGCACAACGATGGAAAAGCTCAGCTCCATCTCTAGGAAGGCATCCGCCTAAGCAGAGCTGCCCACGACGGGCAGGGAGGCATCGTAGCCAGAACATTTTGCTGCACCTGTGGCCTCCACCCTGCTCCTCCTCCAGCCCCCCCCCTGCCAGAAGCGGCTTGTTTTCTGCCGGCTGGCGGCACGTCGGTTTGAAAGCAGCAGGATGATTTCCGTTACCTAAATCAAGCAATTCCTAGAACGGGTGACTCAGAAAGCCTCTCCCCTGGCCATAAATCAGAGCAGAAACACGATACCTCACGGGGGCAAAATGGCTTTGCCCTTTTGGTTTGGCACCTACACCCTTTTCTTCTCACAAAAGAGAGGAGCAGATCCGCTTTCTTGCCGGCGCTTCGATGGAGAGCTGAGCCTTCAGCTCCCCAGGACACCACGGGTCAGGGCTTTGCCTGTGTTATCACTGGAGGGGCTGGACCAAGATAAGCAAAAGCAAGATGGTTATTAAAAAAGGAATTAAAAAAAATTCTATACAAGAACAGCCCTAGAGGTTGTTTTACCGGGACTGAGCAGCCCACAGGAGGAATTTGCCTCAAAGGAAGTATGTGCAGCATGTGCCAGCAGGCAAAGAGGTGGCAAAGCAACTCCTTCCACTCACCCCTACCCTCCCTGGGCCCCAGGACGTACCTCTGTGAGCAGAGAGGCCGATGGCCCCTCCAAACAGGGTGCTGGGATCTCACGAAAGTGCTTGCAGTTGTGTCTGTGGGAGATTAACTTCCCCCTCAGTCCTGCCGCTCCACGACAAATCTCATCCCGCTCAGTCTGGGGGCTGGGGCTGGGTCTCTCGGCAGATCTGCCTGCTCAGCTTGGGGAAACAACACAGGCAGGCTTTGTGGGGAAGGCAAAAAGCCTGCTTTGGTCTGCAGAAACTGCTTGGCAAAAGGCTTCCGCTCCTACCCCCCGACTCGGCCTGACCCGCGCGCCCAGCCGGCCTGTCCCCACAGATGCCATCTGCCCCAGGTGAGTCCTTCCAGCTGTGGGTCACTCCAACTTCAGCCTCTTCCTTGGTCTGATCCCTTGAAGAACAGGGCCAGAAAAGTCCCACACCTGCAAAGAGGTGCTGGAGACTCAGAACCTGTCGCTAAACAAATTCACATGGCGAAGGTCCCCTTCTTCTGCTCTGGAAAAGAAGTCTCAGCTGTTTAAATAGCTTAGAGTCATTGAACAGTTTGGGTTGGAAGGGACCTTTGAGATCATAGCACAGTTTGGGTTGGAAGGGACCTTTGAGATCATAGCAGTTTGGGTTGGAAGGGACCTTTGAGATCATAGCAGTTTGGGTTGGAAGGGACCTTTGAGATCATAGAACAGTTTGGGTTGGAAATGACCTTCAAGATCTAGTTCCACCTAGTTCAAATTCTCCTGCCATGGGCAGGGACACCTCCCAGTAGCCCAGATTGCTCAAGGCCTCATCTAACCTGGCCATAAACACCTCCAGGCAGGGGGCAGCCCTAACCTCCTGGGGCAACCTGATCAGATGCAACCATTAACCCAGCACTGTCAGGACACCACTAAACCAACAGCACATCTCCACAGCTTTGAAACCTCTCCAGGAATGGGGACTCCAACACTGCTCCAGGCAGCCTGGGCCAGGCCTTGATGACTATTTTGGGGAAGAAATTGTCCCTCGTGTCCAACCTGAACCTCTCCTGGGGCAACCTGTGGTAATTTCTTCTTGTCCTGTCGCTTGTTCCTTGGGAGATGAGATCAACCCTCAACCTGGCTCCAAGCTCCTTTCAGGGAGTTGTAGTAAGCCTCCTCTTCTCCAGGCTAAACAACCCTAGAAATGCTTTCCAGTCCCGTGATTTTGGGAGACCATGGTGCATAGAAAGTCAGCAGATGGCAAAGCTGAAAGGCAGTGGCAGGGAAAGAAAAGTGCCATCATCTTCAAAAATAACAGAGGCTATTTTCTGGAGAATTAAACCCACAATGTTGTAAGGCCCTGGTGCTATAATGGCCTGGACAAAACCAAGACGCACTCTCAGTGACTTTTAGCCATCCAGATAATAGCTGTGGAACAAAAGGGCTTGGCTGAAGCTTGCTCTCAGCATAATAACCTGCTGCTCTAATGAGATTAGGTGGATTAGCTGTATTTTAAGGGAAGGTTGATGAACTGGACAGCTTTTCCAGGCAGGTTTTCAGTGCCACACGAAATAACACCAGAAAGACATCAAACCAAGGCAGCTATTTTTAGCAGGCATTCCTCTACATAGCCTAGGTGGAGAGAAATCGCGAGGCAACAGAGGTGTGCTAATGCAGGAGGTAGCTTGTTGCAGAGTAAAAACAAACAGGCTCATCCCTGGTCTCTCTTGGCTGAGCTGCACAAGAAATTAATTCAGCTGGACCTGAGCTTGCATTCTTCCAACACTGTGTTGTGAAACAGGCTCAGATGTTGGAGGGAACGAGCAACGTGGGAAGCGCTCTGCTAGAAGAGGAAAACCTGAGGCCAGGATGACCTGGGATAGGCATGTTGGGGCTTGAGGATGGTGGCCTCAAGGAACCTACACCCTCCCACGCCACAGCCCTACAGAGATGGCAGACCCCAAGTCTTCTCCCTGTTTTCAGGCAATGCATGTGTCTGAGAGGGAGTCACAGAATCAAAGAATCAGTAAGGGTGGGAAGGGACCACAAGGAGCAGCCAGTCCCAACCCCCCTGCCATGCCCAGGGACACCCTACCCTAGAGCAGGCTGCACACAGCCTCAGCCAGCCTGGCCTCAAACACCTCCAGGGATCAGGCTGCCACCACCTCCCTGGGCAACCCATTCCAGCCTCTCACCACTCTCATCACCAACAACTTCCTCCTCCCTCCAGCCTCACTCTCCCCACCTCCAGCTTTGCTCCATTCCCCCGAGTCCTGTCACTCCCTGACAGCCTCAAAAGTCCCTCACATGCTCCAGCATCTCCACATCCCTGTCATAATAGGAGCTCCAGAAGTGTGTCCAGAGAAGGGCCACGAGGATGGGGCTGGGTGATAGTTTGGACTAGATGATCTTGGAGGTCTCTTCCAACCTGGTTAATTCTATGATTCTCTGACATTGTTTACACTTTGGCTTTTTATCCCTTTTAGCAAACCAGTGAACGGTGCAGATTTTATCATTATTATTCTTTTATAGCAAATGATCACATTTCTCTCACTAGAATATTCCAATTAGTCTCAAACCAGCACAGCATCCTTCACCATCAGCGTGGCATCCTTCACCACGTAGGACATGGCAGCCACAACCCATGCAGAGGGCAGAGGGAGCAGTTTGATGAGGTCACAGAACCCCAGAATGGTTTGTGTTGGAAGGGACCTTTAAATGTCATCTGTCTAGTGCCACCCCATTGCAGTCAGCAGGGACACCTTCCAGCAGAGCAGGCTGCTCACAGCCCCATGCAACCTGACTTTGAGGTGTGGGCAGACAGGCATTCGCCCATAAGTCACATCCAGTCATTCCACTCTTGCTCAGCACTCATGAGCTCACTGTCACTGTATCCCAACTATCCTCAGGATTTAAGGATTTCTCTCTTTTTCCATTGCTTTCCATCCCTGGATCTTAATTGACAAAACATCCAGCAAATGCAGAATAAACTGGATGCTGCCCTGTCCAAAATCCTTCACTCTCCTTTCCCAGGATGGACTCAAGCTTTGGGGGCTGAAGCCCACACATGTTGCTGACCATGTTCTACCCAGCCTTATCTCTGCACCTTCTCTCTCACTGTGACTCAGACAGGGCTTGTGAATAAACCCCAATTAGAGATGAAACATCAGAGCAGCACAGCAAATGGATGGCCCCTACCCCAGGCAGCTCACAGCTTGGGATCTTCAGCTCCCACTCTGGTGAAGTGACAAAAATAACCCATTAAAAAGTCATTTTAATTGCCTTGCCAGTGGTTTGAACAAACCCCAGCTAATGCTTGAGGTTAAAAAGGAATGAAGCCTTAAACAGCAAAATTCTCTTCCATTCCTCCCACTTTTACCCTTAAAATTTTAATGGGGTCATGGTGCAAGGGACACGCAGACCCAGCCAGTTTTGTGCCGAGCTCTTGTGCAGTGAGGACCAGGCTCAGTTGTGTTGGGTTTGCTCCACTGTGAGCTCCCATTGCAGTTTGATTTGAACCACATCACCCAGATGTAATTAAGACACTTAGGAAGTTGATGTTCCTCATACCAGAAGGAGTCTAAACCAGAATGAGAACACTGAGATGGTGTAACCACGAGGCGAAGTTCCTCACAGCCTTGGGAAGATCTGCTCCATCCCACATGGGGCTCAGTGATATCCCCCAGAACTCTGTATTCATGTTGACTGCTACTTAGGAGGAGAGAAGTATTCCACCACCTTTTGGTTGGAAAAAAAAGATGCTAAAAGGAGGTGAACCTAGATAGCAGAGTCAAAAAAAAGGAGCACAAGCAGACTGTTGCCTGCCTGCTACACGAGGATTAACCGAACAAAGCATGATTCTGCTCCCCATCAAGAGCTGGGTGAAGGGAGCGAGACAGCAGCTTCACTGAACTGGGAGCTGCTGAGGGTTTGAGTTGCTGCAGGTTTGGGCTGGTTTGCTCCGTTTTCAACTTTGGTGCTTTAAATGTAGGGCCAGAGCATCAGCCTGTTGAGAGAGATGCAATTAAGGTCCTCTACACCAACTAGGGCAACGAAGGTGGTCTAGAGTACAAGCATGGTGAGGAGCAGCTGAGGGAGCTGGGGTTGTTCAGCTTGGGGACAAGAAGGCTGAGGGGAGACCTTTTGGTTCTCAACAGCTCCCTGAAAGGAGGCTGAAGCCAAATGGAGGTTGGGCTCTTCTGCTAAGGAATAAGCAACAGGACAAAAGGAAATCACAGAATGGTAGAATCAGTCAGGGTTGGAAGGGACCACAAGGGTCATCCAGTTCCAACCCCACTGCCGTGCCCAGGGACACCCTACCCTAGAGCAGGCTGCCCACAGCCTCAGCCAGCCTGGCCTCAAACACCTTCAAGGATCAGGCTTCCGCCACCTCCCTGGGCAACCCTTTCCAGGCTCTCACCACACTCATGCTGAACAACTTCTTCTTAACATCCTGCATCTACCCATTTCCAGCTTTGCTCCATTTCTCCCAGTCCTATCACTACCTGATAGCCTAAAAAGTCCCTCTCCAGCTTTCTTGTAGTCCCCTTTCAGATACTGCAAGGCCACAAGAAGGGCACCTGGGAACCTTCTCCTCTCTAGACTGCACAGCCCCAACTCCCTCAGTCTGTCCTCACAGCAGAGCTGCTCCAACCCTTGGATCATCCTTGTGGCCCTTCTCTGGACACAAGTCACACCAGGGGAGGTTTAGGTTGGACATGAGGAATAATTTCTCCTCTGCAAGTGTTGTCAAGGCCTGAACTAGGCTGCCCAGAGCAGTGGTGGAGTTCCTATCTCTGGAGAGGTTTCAAAGATGCACTGATGTGGTGCTGAGAGCCATGGGCCATTTGTGACCTGGCAGTGCTGGGTTAATGGTTGGACTGGATGATCTTCCAACCCAAACAATTCTGTGACCACCAGTGCCCATCATTTAGCCAAACATTGCTCCAAAACAGCCTCCCTGCTCTGCACAGAGCCATCAAAGAGCAATCAGGATGGAGCAATTTCACAGCCTTAACCCATTTCTTGACTTCTGGCCTCAGTGGGTGGCAAGACACCCATTTAGCAAAAAGGAATCATGTCAAGAAAACCAGGCTGAGTGGTTTGGGCTGCAAGAATCAAGTCTCAGGGACTGACTTTCCCCTCACCCCTTTCAACATCTATTGCTGAAAAAAAAACAACCCCCCAGAAAAAAAACAACCAAACCCACTTATGTTTCTAGAGCATTTTGCAGCTCTTACTTTGCTGGGATAAAGGGATGCTGACGAACATATTACAGCCATAAAGATTATTCTGTCCCTTCTCTGAGTAGTAGCAGGCACATGAGATTTATTCAGATAAAAGAGGCCAGCCTAGGACAGGAGCTTATGTCGCAGGATGAAATCCTAAATCATGGTGGGGGGTGGAGAGGATCTACTGTGCATCTCACAACCCCAGCATTATAAGAATCATTCCCAGGGTTTGCAGGACTGTCTGTCCTCAGAATCATAGAAAGGTTTGGGTTGGAAGGGACCTGAAGGATCACCCAGTCCAATCTCACAGCACTGGTGAAATGAAATGTGAGAGAGGAGAGGATCAGAGGACCCTTGACGATCCTTGAGGTTCCTTCCAAGCTTCTATTCTGCCCTATTATTCTACTCCCCATGGAATTACTGCTGGGCACAGTCCTGTTCGGTGTCTTCATTGATGATCTGCAGCAGGGCATTGAGTCCAGCAGCAGTGAGTGTGCAGGTGGCACCAAGCTAGGAGCAGCTGTGGAGCTGTTAGAGGGTAGGAGAGCCCTGCAGAGGGACCTGGCCAGGCTGCATGGGTGGGCAGAGGCCAATGGGACGAGATTGAACAAGACCAAGTGCAGGGTTCTGCACTTTGGCCACAGCAAGCCCAAGCAGCACTGCAGGCTGGGGCCAGAGTGGCTGACAGCAGGCAGGCAGAGAGGGCCCTGGGGGTGCTGTGAGAGAGCAGCTGCAGAGGAGGCAGCAGTGCCCAGGTGGGCAGCAGAGCCAATGGCATCCTGGGCTGGCTCAGGAGCAGTGTGGGCAGCAGGACAAGGGAGGTTATTCTTCCCCTGTACTCAGGCCACCCCTGGAGTGCTGTGTGCTCCTCCATTGCAGAGAGATGTTGAGGTGCTGGAAGGTGTCCAGGGAAGGGCAGCAAGGCTGGGGAGGGGCCCGGAGCACAGCCCTGTGAGGAGAGGCTGAGGGAGCTGGGGGGGGTGCAGCCTGCAGAAAAAGAGGCTCAGGGCTGACCTCATTGCTCTCTACAACTACCTGAAGGGAGGCTGTAGCCAAGTGGGGTTGGGGTCTGCTGCCAGGCAACCAGCAACAGAAGAAGGGGACACAGCCTCAAGCTGTGCCAGGAAGGAAGTTTTAGGCAGAGAGAGTGATTGGCATTGGAATGGGCTGCCCAGGGAGGTGGTGGAGTCTCTGTGCCTGGAGGTGTTCAGGAAAAGCCTAGTTGGGGCACTTAGTGCCATGGTCTGGTTGATTGGCCAGGGCTGGGTGCTAAGTTGGGCTAGATGAGCTTGGAGCTCTCTTCCAGCCTGGCTGATTCTATGCTTCTACTCTCTACTAACCCACGCACAGGGAAACAGGAGTGTTCCATGGTGATTTCCCCCTAGGTGTTCAGGTAGTGCATTAATCCTGTGACTGCTGCTGCTCAAACACACATTTTTCAGGCACTGAAAAGACATCTGGAGGATTATAATGGGGGTTTCCTTCAAACTTCTTCCCTTTTTTTCTTTCTTTTTCTTTTTTCTTCCAGAACACTCTGCCCATTTTGCTGTGCTTGAAGAGCAGGCAGCAATTAGCTCTCCAGCTCAGAGAATGCTACTCATTCCCCTGCTCAGACCCATCCTTCTAACAGATGAGATCGTGGCATTTCTGGGGACTTAAAGAGACAAGACCTCTCCTGAACGTGCAGAATTGCCTCCATGCCCTCCAAACACACAACATCAAGGCCTCAAGCTGAACCAGGAGATATTCAGGTTGGACATTCAGTGGTCAGGGCTACTCAGCCTGGAGAAGAGAAAGCTTTGAGGAGACCCTGGAGTGGCCTTCTGTGGAAGAATTTCTCACCAGTCGAGGACATAAAGTCATAAACATGGGTAACTGGCGCTGAGAACGTCCTTGGTTCCCAGCGAGGCTAGGAAATCAAGATGTAAACAACTGAACACCCCACACACAGCTGCAGTGGGCAGAGACTAGATAACCAAGGGGGCTGGAGTGGGTGGTCTGGAAGGCTGACCCTTAGAATGTTGTGATAAGTTAACCTATGCACACCTTACATGTAACCCTGGACCCTCTGACTGTAACCAATCTTAAGCTGAGCACGCCTCTTGCTAGAATGCATATAAGTCACTGTATCACAGAAATAAAGTGGATTTGACCATCTAACCATATTGGTGAACAAAGAGTCATCTTCCCATAGCGCTCCACCAAACATGATTCCCAACAGCCTTCCAGTGTCTTCTCCCAGGCACCCAGCAACAGAACAAGGGGACACAGTCTCAAGCTGTGCCAGGGGAGGTCTAGGCTGGATGTTAGGAGGAAGTTGTTGGCAGAGAGAGTGATTGGCATTGGAATGGGCTGCCCAGGGAGGTGGTGGAGTCACTGTCCCTGGAGGTGTTGAAGCCAAGCCTGGCTGGGGCACTTAGTGCCATGGTCTGGTTGCCATGGTCTGGTTGATTGGCCAGGGCTGGGTGCTAGGTTGGATTGGATGAGCTTGGAGGTCTCTTCCAACCTGGCTGGTTCTATGATTCTATGAAGGAGGGCACAATAGGGCTGGAGAGGGACTATTGACAAGGTCTTGTAATGACAGAACAAGGACTAATGGGGTTAAAACTGACAGAGAGGAGATTGAAGCTGGATGTTAGAAAGAAGTTCTTGACAGTGAGGGTGGTGAGACACTGTCACAGGTTGCCCAGGGATTCTGAGGCTGTTCCTTCCCTTGAGGTGTTCAGTGCCAGGTTGGATGAGGCCTTGAGCAACCTGTTCTAATGGGAGGTGTCCCTGCCTATGGCAGAGAGCTGGAACTGGATGAGCTTTGAGGTCTCTTCAAACCTAAACCATTCTATGACATTAGGAAGAATTTCTTTTCGTGAAAGAGCAGCAGGGCACTGGAACAGGCTGCCCAGGGACATGGCAGAGTTACCATCCCTGGAGGTGTTCAACAAACACGTGAAGCCAGGCACATGGTTCAGAGGCCACGGAGGTGTTGGGTAGAAAGTTGGACTTGAAGGTTGGAGACTGGCACAGTTGCCCAGAGAGGCTGTGGATGCTCTCTCCCTGGAGGTGTTTAAGGCCAGGTTGGATGAGGCCTTCAGCAACCTGTTCTGGTGGAAGGTGTCCCTGCCTATGGGGCTGGATCAGCTTTGAGGTCCCTTCCAACCTAAACCATTCTGTGGTTCTGTGATCTTGGAGGCCTTTTCCAGCCTTAATGATTCTGTGATTCTATAATGAGGCCCTTTGAGTGCTATGACCAAACTCCTTTCCACCAGCCTGAGCTAATGACCTTGCTGGTGTCTTCACCACCCTCACCCATCTCATCAAAGTGCTCTCTGGCATTTACACTGTTTGCTGGTTGGCATTTGTCAGAGTATCTGGGCTGTCC